>NW_021604629.1:3437763-3475195 GCF_004785775.1 Grammomys surdaster | reverse complement strand
TGTGTGTGTGTGTGTGTGTGTGTGTGTGTGTGTGTGTGTGTGTGTACAATATGTGTGTGTACAATATGTGTGTACAATATGTGTGTGTGTGTACAGTATGTTTTTGTGTATGATTTCAGGGCTAACCATTTGGTATTGGATAAGCATTGTAGGGGCCCTTCCCTAGGTAAGTCTATTTCTCAGTTCTCAACATTCTTGAGTTGCCTATAGTTTTTTATGTAGGATTGAGGCCTGGTGGTCTTTCCCCACCCACTTTAGCTTGTCTATTGTTGTCCTAATAGAGGATTGTTAGAACACTTCTTATTAGAAGGCATTTATGGTAGAGGAAAAAAACACGTATCAACCAAACTGTTAGGAGGAAATACAGTAACAGTCTAGGAGAAAAGAGGGGGAAGAATGTAAAGATTTAAATTAGTGTTCTGTGTATATATATATATATATATATATATATATATATATATATATATATAAATTAATGCTGGGAATTAATACGGTAGCAATTATTCCTTGACCAGCTAATTCCCCAATTTAACACAGAGACCTTTTAATAATTCAAAACTTAGGCCTTAACTGGGCAGATTCTCAACTAAAGCTCATCTAAGTTAACTGACCACCTACCCCCATCCAGCCACATGGTTAGCTACACCTTCCAGGCCTATAGTCACATCTGTCTCCCCTCATATCTTCTCTCTCTCTCTCTCTACTGACCAATCACAGGCTTTATCCTTTTATTGACCAATTAACTTTGGGGGCAAGGTTTGCACAACAAAAGCTAGTATATGTGAGAATTTAGGGATAGGGGATTTCCTTAAGAACATCTCTTTGTTGTACACTTATCCTTCTCCCATTGGTTGGGGTATTCAACTGTGGCAGGGGACTTGTCTAACTTTCATGACTTGACTTGCTAACCAGGATGTCAGTTACGCATATACATGGCTCTTTCAGCCAAGTGGGATGTCAGTTCCCAAGGAGGTCTTGGGAACTTAAACAATACTCCACTCCTACTCAAAATGGAGGTCTTTGTTGTAAATAGATGCAGGTGTCTCTCTTATGTTCTGATCCATCCCAGGAGCAGCTTATGAAGCCAAATACCATAAAAGCTTATACACAGGTGCAGAAAGTGTTCCTGGTGGTTGGTTCAGGTCCAAGCTTATTGTGGCTAGCTATAACAAAGCAGTTCTAACTGACTTCTATAGTGATTGGTTTCCAAGGGCACAGAACATAACAGAATATGCAATCAATTTGGGCATGAAAAAGTCTCCTAGTAACAGCAGAAACAACATACAACATATGAGAGAGAGAGAGAGAGAGAGAGAGAGAGAGAGAGAGAGAGAGAGAGCGCTAGCTTACAATATTAGTAACAGCACAATATGGCACGGTAGCCAGGTAACAGTTTCCTAGACCTTAACATTTTACATAGGCTCTAACATTCCATCTAGACCTTAACACTCCTGGTCTCTCCATGTGGTTTCTCCACCCTTCTTCTCCTGTGCTTTCCCTACCTCTAGGCTCCTTTGGGACCCCCGACTGGGATCAGAAGGCTCACCATATCACTTCTGCCCTGCTAATTGGTTAATCAGCTCTTTATTACCAATCGAGATTATGGAAAATAATTTTTACACAACAGAGACCAGAGATGCTTGACCATGCCAGCATCTCGGCTGCAACCAGTTGTCTGAATACACAGTGCACAAAACCATCCCCCCAGCAATTCAATAAATGACCAAATTTTTGGACAGACTGATCCCAAAAGAGGAAATTTAAGTGTCTAATGAACATATGAAAAAATGTTAATCCTTAGTCTTTAAAAAATGCAAATTAGTGCATTAAGATCCCGTTTCTACCCCCAGTCAGAATGATATTGGCAAGACAATAGGTAGCAACAAGTGATGGGGACGGGGGGTGGGGGGATGGACCCTTTATCCTGCTGCTGAGCATATAAACTGATGCGGTCACTGTGGAGACCGGGATGAAGGTTCCTCAAAATACTAAAGTAGAGTTTCTGTATGATCTGACTACACCACTGACGGGAGTAAACCTGAGAGAATCCCAGTCAGCCTGCCACAGATGGACTTGCATGTCCGTGTTTATTGCAGCACTGTTTACAATACCAAAGTGTGGAGCCACCCTAGATGCCCATTACAGGTGAATAAAGAGACTGTGGTATATATACACAATGGAACAGCTACCAAAAAATGAAAATATATCATTTGTAGGAAAGTGGATGGAACTGGTGAGCATTATATTAGCCAAAATCGATTAGGCTTGTAAATACAAATACCACATTTTCACTGATATGCAGAGTCTACATTTCAATGTGACATGAGAGTAAATGTACTCCGTGAGGAGAGAGGAGTCTAAACTCTGAAGGTGTGCGGGGACAGGAGGAGGTGATGGGCGGACATGGAAGCAGGAGCTAGTGTCTGATGGGAGGGAGATGAGCAGGGATAGGGAGGAGGAGCTGGGTGATAGACAGACAGCCTTGTTAGTGTACCTAATACCAGCTATTTGTGAGCTTAAAATATATAGTATGGTAAGTTTTATGCCAAGCATATTTTACCATGATAATAAAAAAATCAAAAAGCATGCTGGATTAGTAGTCAAAGAGTTAAATTGTGAAACCTCTTGAGTATGAGTCTTCAAATAAAACAAAGTACTGTCTTCTTTTACTTACAAAGTAAGGTACTCTCACTTTCCCAGTATCCCAACCTGATCTGATAGCCAGTCTTTAAAGATAAATAGATAAATATTAAGCTTTATTATATGAAATTCCCTGAGAATTAATTGTAAGGGTTATTTTTATTAAAATGTTTTTCTTTTTCTTTTATTGGATATTTTCTTTATTTGCATTTCAGATGTTATCCCCTTTCCTGGTTTCACCCCAGGAAACCCCTTATCCCATCCTTCCCTCCCCCTGCTTCTATGAGGGTGTTCCTCCACCCACCCACTCCCACCTCCCTGCCCTGGCATTCCTCTACACTTGGGCATTGAGCCTTCACAGGACCAAGGGCCTCTCCTCCCATTGATGCTCGACAAAACCATCCTCTGCTATATTTGCAGCTGGAGCCATGGGTCCCTCCATGTGCACTCTTTGGTTGGTGGTTTAGTCCCTGGGAGCTCGGGGTTGGGGGGGTAGTTCTGATTGGTTGATATTGTTGTTCTTCCTACGGCATTGCAAACCCCTTCAACTCCTTCAGTCCTTTCTCTAACTCCTCCATTGGAGACCCCGTGCTCAGTCCAATGGTTGTCTGCGAGCATCCACCTCTGTATTTGTCAGGCTCTGGTAGAATCTCTCAGAAGACAGCTATATCAGACTCCTGTCAACAAGTACTTCTTGGCATCCACAATAGTATCTGGGTTTGATGACTGTATATGGGATGGATCCTCAGATGGGGCAGTCTCTGGATGGTCTTTCCTTCAGTCTCTGCTATAACACAAACTTGGTTGTACACACCTTTAATCCAAACCTTTGGTAGGCAGAGGCAAGTGAGTCTCTGTGAGTTCAAAGACAGCTTGGTCTCCATCAAATTCCAGGCCAGCCAGGGTTACTTAATAAGCCCTTGACTGTAAATAAATAAATAAATAAATAAATAAATAAATAAATATTATTATATGGTGTTAATGAAATGGTTAAACTTGTTTTGACATTTATACATCCTGTTGTCATACCAAACCATTTGGTTTTGATTTTTAATCCTTTTTCTTCTCAGGTAGTCTCAGGCAGCTTTGTTCTCTGTTCTCATTGCTGTGAGTTGGTGACAGTTTGACGTGTTCTTATAACACAGACTAATTCTAGCTATCCTAGTAGGATCAGGTGGGTCTCTGTAAATTCAAGGCCTTCTTCATGTGTATGTCAAGTTTCAAGCCAAACAAAGCTACATGCTAAGACCCTATCTCAAAGAAAAGAAAAAAAAAGAATTTAAATGAACTTCCAAATTTTATGATATATCTCAACCAATGTGTTTCTGCATGTTTATAAATCACAGTGGTATTATGCTATTTTCATTTTTACATTATTTCTCTCCCCTGTTTCTTACCCTTCTCCTCCCCAATCACTCATTCCCTCTGCCATTCCTGAAGCTATCCTGGCCTTTTAGTCATACCTCAAGCTGTGCAAGACAGCAGTTTACCAAGAGTAGCCCGCTGCTATCGACACAATCGCTTGCCCGTTGTATGTTGGAAGAACTCAAGAAGTGGTACTCTGCTCCTCCGGTCTGGAGGATTCCATGGGAAGGGAGTTGTTGGTCTGTTCAAATCACAGAACTCCCCTCAAGCCGGTAAGCATTTCGGTACAGCACAACTCTCACTGGGGTATTCCTAAAACTCAGCTAGGCACAGTGGTCCAGGCCTGTGTACTCAGTTCCTTGGGAGACAGGCAGGACCACCTGATCCCAGGAATTTAGATGCCATAGTGAGACCAGACAGGCAGAGTCTTCCCAAAATTAAAGGGAGTAAACCTGGGCTCCAGCTGCTGCTCCCCACACTTTTTTCACTGTCCCCCTGCAGAGTACACAGGCTAGACTTAAATGAAGACAGCTGCTGGCCTATGGGACACCACATTGCACTACCACCTTACTACCATAGCTCATCTTCTCTTTGGATTTTGACCAATAATAGTTTAATAGTATTTGGTTTTAGGCTGCTTTCATTTTGGCAAATCAGAATATCCATTGTTGGAAACTAGATTGTACCAGTCTTTGCTACTTTTTCTGAAAAGTAATCCAGATATATTTAACAGCTGCAGAGATAAAAAGGGATTTTGTCTTGTGTGGCATGAGAATACACATGAACAGCAACAGTAAACTTGACCACAATGCAGCTTTCAAGGGATTTCAGACAAAGAATTTTTTAGGAAACTAGGGAAATAGGAAGTGATATTGTCCCTTGTCCTGGGGATATTTTTGAATACCATCACCAAAGTAGTATGGTCTTGAGCTATAGTTGTCTGATTGTTTTCATAGTTTCTGGTTAAACTTTGGCCCACCACAGTATTAGATACGATTTGGGGAATAGTATTCTTTCTTCTTTGGTCAAGAAGGTAGAACTGCCATGTGTTTTTTGAGATCTCTATTTTCATCCACTTCCCACCTGAGAGTTGACCAGTGTGCCCCCTCATAATTTGCTTGATCATGCCTTCATCATGCATAGTATGGTATTTGCCTGGGTTGGCTTTTCTGCAGTGTTGCAATTAAAGGAAGTTAATTTTACCACTTTCTGTTCTGGGGAGTTCTTCCAAGCCAGAGTGTGTATAATGGAACGCAAGCCAATCTAAGGGCAAAAAGCCTGTGATCTCGGGAGCATTTGCAAGCATATTCTGGTACAACAGGAAAGTTATTTCACTGCATCCTGATTTATATGATAGGAATTTAATTTTTATATCCTAGTGTGTATTTTATATTTCTGAATAAATACACTTGCTTATTTTTGATGCTTTTCAAATTGGGATATGCCTCCTAATTGATGTAATCAGGAAGAATAGTGTCGTAGTTAAACAGTACATGACCCTTACAATTGATGTTGTTATAGAGCAAATAAAAACAATGCTAATTATTTTCTATTTAAGGTATAAGAAAATATATGATTCTATTGTCCTTTTAGTACACCTCTTTTCGGGGCCTGAGCTTGACAAGGATATAGTAACACCTGTAATCCCAACATTTGGCAGAGGTGGAGGCAGCAGGAGCAGTATTTCATGGTCAGCCTCAACAATATGACTTTGAGGCTCGTTTGTATGGCATCCAACCTTTATTAAAAATTAAGAATACAGGCTGGAGAGATGACTCAGTGATTAAGGGCACTGACTGCTCTTCCAGAGGTCCTGAGTCCAGCTCCTAGCAACCACATGATTGGATCTGTGATGCGATCCAATGCCCTCTTCTGGTGTGTCTGAAGACAACTACAGTGTACATATATATATAATCAATAATTATTTTTAAAAACTGAAGAATACATAATTCTTTTAAAAACTGAAGAATACATACATACATACATACATACATACATACATGGCCTGAACCCATTTCAGTGGTTCAGTTTTGTTTCACACAAACTAGGCTCATATTCCTGCCATATACTTGTTTGTATCTGTGCCTATGTTCTGCCCTTCTTTTAGAAGGACCAGAGAAGGTGGCAAAAGTGGCTCCTATATTGTTCCTGTCTTCCTCTGTTCTTCCAGCAACAGAGCCCCACAAACTCATGTCATCTGTTAAGCCAGTTAGGAAATCCTCACATTTGCCCACTCTGAAACGCCACTCTATCCTCTCTACTCCCACACAGTAGCCTGGGCAGGATGTGAGAAGATCATAAAGGAAATGTTTGTTAATCTCCATTTTGATTATTAGTACACCTGTGTTTAGAAGGCTAGTCCTGCCCTGGCTTTTTAGACTTGGGCCGTTTATGGGAGAATGATGAGCAACTGAGAAGTAGGTGTATTGAAACCAGCACCAAAAGACAAGCCACAGAGTATACTTAAAGTCTAACTGACTTCTATATTTGGGTGTGGTAGCATGAAATTATATATGTTTTTCTTTTGTATTATAGTTTCTACCTCCTCTTTAGAATCTTCCAGTAGCATAGAGCAAGAAAAGTACTTGCAAGCCTTATTGACTGCAGTTATTGTCCATCAGAAACTCAGAGGCAACAGTACTCTTACTGTCAGGCCAGCACTTGCTCTGTCCCCAGGTAAGATCTGATGATACTTTCCTTGACAACTCTGAAAAGACAGTGTCTGTTTCTGAGGTTAATCCTTTTACGTACGTGCTTTTAGTTAATTCAACATGACTGTAATGTTTTTACCATAAAAGGCCATAAGTCTAGCTTCTTTTACTTAGAAGTCAAAGCACCACTGTTAATGTCTAGTAATTAGTAGCTATGTGTAGAGATTCAATTATTTTCTTTTAAAAATAGTAACAATACAGGAGATATCAAACATAAAGTAATCCTTAAAGTCTGAGTCTACCTTACATAAACTTTAAAATATTATTATAAAGTTGAATGTATAACTTGAAAATCTGATTATTAAATATATAATTGATTAAAATTTTCATATAAACCTGAAATTCCCAAAATTTCTTTAGCCTTTTATGATTTTGCATTAGTTTGTTTTCTGTAGATTTGGATGAAGCCATTAAGATTGTACTAATATTCTGTTTCAGTTATCATGTGATGGAACCCCAAAGGGTTCATGTAGAGGTAACCCTAATCGTTAGACAGGGGCATGTGATTTGAGACGTTGGTCTCTTTGGCTTATCAGCTATCTGAATTACCTCAACATAAGCAGAAAGTGGCTTTTCTTGCAAAGTAACACCATGCATGCCATTCTTCATTTACCATTGGATTCTCTGATTGCACTTGCCAAACCTAACTCTATAATCTTTCAAGTATGTGTTATCTCTGTTGAAATAATAACATTGCCGTGTTATCTGTAATAAAGATCTTGGGATTTAAAAAGTACAATGTTTGGCAGCAATTAGACATGCTACATGTGAAGATAACTTTTTGTCATTTGAGTAATGTTAACCTGAACACCATGGTTTTGTTCTTCTTTTTTGTTTTTCTTTTTTTGGCTGACTTTAGGGACTGAAAGGAGGTCTTCAAGAATGTCCACTGTGCTTAAGCAGGTAGTGCCAGGACATTTGGATGTAAACCCATCCAATAGCTTTGCTCGAGGAGGTTAGTAAGACCAGTTTTATAACTGAGCACCAATGGAAGCTTAATAGCTGAGAACATTCTTCTAGATAGTGGATGTTTTAAAAATCAACTAATCATGCTTCTAAGTTATTCTTAATTACCCTTCTCCAATGAATGATCAAATTTATTTCTAGTATGGTGACAAATGTATTATGCCTTATGGAACAATTAGTATAATTATTAATGGTGTCTTACATACTGATAAATTTGAGAGAATTAGGAGGTAGGAGAGTCATGTTAAAATGGTGATGACCCACCAGGTTTACAGGGTAAAAAGACTACTTACAAAATTAGAAGAGATACCAGATTGAGTTGTGCCTCTAGAACCTTTAATTATACTAGTCTCTGAGGGTAAGTTAAAATGATATCCAAATTTCTCTTCCTGACTCTATCTGGATATAGCAACTGGCATAAGTAGTTACTCTGCAGTAACTACTACACTCTGGTCTCTGCAAGTTACTGTGAACTTCCTTTACTCTGCAAAGATGATTCTAAACCAGGCATCTTGACCGCAAAGTTCTGTTGCTTCACAGTGGAGTCACAATCATAGGTTCTTCCTCTCACTCCCATAAAAGGCAGACTCTCCTTGAAACCAAGCCACCTACATGATCTGGGTTCTGCATGGACATTGTCAGTTACGGGTAATTCCTTTCTTCCCCCAAAATAGTACTTTGCATATACAAGCAGCTCTTTGTTAAGAAGGCCTTTCTCATATTTCTAAAACTCTACTACCACATAATTTTCACATGTTGACCCTTGCTCAAGTGGTGCATACCTGTAATCAAATACTAACACTCAGGGAGCTGAGACAGACAGATAATAAGTTTAAGGCCAGGCTAAGCATCAGGAGTTAGAAACTAAATGTAATTTAAAAGCTGTTCTCCTATTTTCTGTGTTTTAATTAGCTTTGAGTTTTCCCAGGTTATTTGGCTGTAGTCCACTCACTATCCTCTTCACTCTGTGAATTCTACAGAATCACACACAGCAGTACTCTGGGTGTTCAAGCAACTTTAGATTACCTTGTGGGGAAAGCCTCATCCTGAAGCAAGCCAATGCTGAGATTAATGCCATTTGGAGTCCCTTACACCTGCTTCACCTGTGCTGGTGTCCTTAGCATACTGGCTTGGAGAGTTGCTATCAGTAGTACCTATAAAAATGTCACCCTTTTGGGTGTTTTCTAATGTGGACTACTGATTGTGTTAGAATTTGGATATCAGTTGTGTCCACCAGGATAGTAACTGTTTTTATAGTACCTTTCCATCTATAGAGTCTATTACTGTTCTCATATTTGAAAAACAAAAAGAACAAGTAATAGCCTACACAACAGCAAGTCTTGTAAGCTCTGAAGAACAAGATTGGTCCTTATAAGCTGTGTTCTTACTAAAATCCACTTGGTCCTTATTTCTAAATCTATGCCATTCTTTTAAATCCAGAACTATTTTATGGTTATTTTGATATGGCTTATGAAACTCGGTGCTTTTTTTCCTAAGAACTATAAATAGTCTGTGAATGCATCATTGAAGAATTTGGTTCAGAGTCAACATGCAATTTATGTTTTACAAAATTCACCTTTTTCCCTTTTGAGAACTATACATATGTTCTGGTAGTCATTGAATGCATCATCAAAGCTTTCTGAAATCAGTTTTTCCCAAGAACTTTCAGCTTTCTTGAGTCATGTTTCCAGGTAATTTGTTAGGCCTTGATACTATGGTGTTTTGTTTCCTGATACTACTATAGCAAAGCAACATAGATGGTCCCTTGAACAGCAGGAGTTCAGAGCCAAGGCCAGCAGGTGATTCTCCTGAGGGCTGGAAGGAAAGGGTTTGATGACTGCCTTCTAGGGGCTGAAGATTGTCTAGAAATGAGTGACATTCATTTGCTTACAGAGGCATCACTCAGATCTCTCTTCTTTGTCTGTCTTCAAGGGTAATTTTTTCTTTTTATAAAGACTCAGTCATATAGTAGTGGGGGCCTTATCTATTCCTGTATGGCCTTATATTAACTAGTTGCATCTGTACTGCACTGTTTCCAAATACAGTCACTTCTGAGGTACCAGGAGCAGGATTCCATTACATGATTTCGGAAGAACACAAAGCCCCTATAACAAGTCATGCATAGTTTTTTTTCTGAATTTTTAAAATATAAGCTACAAACTTCATTCATCTTATTTTTTCTTCAAAGGATTTGAAGCAAAAGTCAACATAATATATTTCTCCTTAAAGTCTTGGGATTTCTCCTGTCACAAAATATTCCCAGATTTTTTTTTTATAAATGGTTATGACTTATCCTTTCTGTGTGTGTATAGTACTTGGGGGTGGGGTGAAATTAAGCCACCTACATGCTAGGCGTGCACTTTACAGCTGAATTGTATCCCTACCCCAGCTTGCTACTGAAAGTTTATACAAGTTGAAGATCTTTATCCCAAATGCTATGGACCAGATGTTTTTGACATTTTAGAGTTTTGTTTTATTTTTAGATTTTGGAATATTTACACAGACTTTAA
The DNA here is from genome assembly GCF_004785775.1 of Grammomys surdaster. Taxonomy (NCBI): domain Eukaryota; kingdom Metazoa; phylum Chordata; class Mammalia; order Rodentia; family Muridae; genus Grammomys; species Grammomys surdaster. The sequence goes on along the minus strand of NW_021604629.1, from coordinate 3,465,003 downwards.
CCTGCTAAGCATCCTTCATCCAATAGTACAGAATCCAAAAGCAGAAAATTTTTGGTACTTCATGTTAACATTTAAATGTCTCAGACTATAGAGCACTTCAGGTTAACTCAGGGATGCTCAATCTGTATTGTCAGGAAAAATAAGTCAATGATTTTTCCATTTAACTTTTAATAGAATACAACTTCCAGCAGATACCTAAGTACTTTAAATTGTCCCACCAACACCTCATTCTGTACTTTGTTTTTATAAACTTCTTCCTTCAAGAACATTTATTTTATCTATTTCCATGTTTGGCTAGGTGGCCTGTAAGATAAATTTTAGATTTAAAAATTTGCTTTCCAGCTTATGGCCCATTTTATTCATATATTAACTATTATTTCTGATCCCTTATGCAAGTATTTTCCTGCTATAATTTTCCGTAAACTTAGTGTATATACTTCCAACAGCTTTTTGCTTCCAGACAGTTGCCTGTCAGATGTCTTTAGCAGGTCTCATTCCTTTACTCTATCTCTTCATTCTCAAAGCCTCCCATATCTCCCAGAGCCTGTTTACTAACAGACTCCACATCCTCTAGGATCCTAGTTGTATCTCTTTATCTATCTCTTATGTACATTTCCTCTGTGTAAAGTCACAGTGATAGACTGTAGGGTATGTAAGTTAGGAAGTCAGAAGATTCTCTGTTACATGACCAAGACAGACAGCTGCACACAGATCAGATGGGACAAGACTACATACAGACATTCCACAGCCTTGCAGAGTTCTTCCTTTGGGCACTGCTTCTTCAGCAGTCCCTTAGTTACCCTGTGTGAGAAGAGCCCCTGTTTTTCCATTCTTCATTTCAGCCTCCTTTTTGCTCTTCTCTGTTCACATTCCTTTCTTTGACAGTCTTAGTGATGGGTTTACTTCTTATAGCCATTATGCATATTTCCTGTTCTAATAAGCAGGAGTTGAGATGGCCATCATCTTTTTTTCAGATCACTTTGTTTTTATCTACAAGGTGATGGATTATAAAAAGAGCATATATCCTTTTTTTTTTTTTTTTTACAAAAGCCACTTAAGAAAATGTGATGGTATGAATAATAGTTTTTTTGACTTAAAAATTTATCCTTGAAGTAACTATTTCCAGGGTAAATATTTCAGATATTTAAGATTAACTTTCCCAAGTTTACATAGCATAAATCTATTTAACATTGAACCATTTCAGTGCAACATTGACTGAATATATCTGTATCTCATGCACTGAGCTGGTTGTAAGGCCATCTTGAAAGTAAGCTATGACATCCCCAGACCCAACTTAAGCATCTCTTTCCTGTCCCTCTGACATTTGATCTCAACAGAATAACTGTGTGTCTCATGAGAGTAGTAAGCCACATCACTCCTTCATTGGCACAGTCCTCTTAACCGCTTCTTGACAGGTCCAGGGTCACATGGTCGGACAGGTCACTATATCTTGAAGATTTATTCTGTTTGAGAGGTTGAGGTAAGACGATAGCTCTAAGACAGTAATCAGATTTCAAGTCCCTTGGTTATAGCCTAAGACCCTGTCTCAAAAGTGTATTTTAGTTATATTTAAATTAAAATTGCAGTCCTACTTTGTGATGTTGAATAAACCAACAAGCCTTATTTCTCAGTGTTCTCGTCTTTAAAATAGAAATTACTAGATAGTACTTAGGATAATTGTAAGGAATATATAAAATAATAAATGTAAAATACTTAGTAATTAGATCTTCCTAAGAGTTATTATGCTAGTGCCTAATAATTATTTAAAAGGAAAGAAAATGCTTTTAAAGTACACTGACTCTCATTGACTGTCTTCCTTCTCTATTGCCTTGACAAAACACCATGACCAAGGCGAGAGTTTATGTGGGGCTTACAGTTCCAGAGAGTGAGTCCATGACCACAATGACAGGGAACATGGCAACAGGCAGGCATGGCACTAGAGCAGTAGCTGAGAGCTTACATCCTTATCCACAAATACAAGCCAAAGAGAAAGCTAACTGGGAATCAGAGCCCACCCTCAGTAACATACCTTCCCCAACAAGTCCACACTGTAATCCTTCCTTCACCAAGTGGAGACTAAGTATTTGAACATAGAAGTTTGCTCTTTGTAAAAAAAAAAAAGGGGGGGTTAAGAATGGGGCATTCTCATTCAAAATACCACACTAACCTAAGGTTAGAAGGTAGAAGCCATCTACTGTCCAGGCCAGTGCCTTTCAAACATTTCTGATCATAATTCATAACAAAACCCATGTTTTATATTTATATATATATGTGTGTGTATACATATATATACACTTATATTCATATACTCTTAAGCTACAATGCAAAATGTATCTGTTCTAAGACTGGTTTTTACAATGTCAATATCCATCTATACCACATGCAGCAAGCATAAAACTTTTAATTATAAACTACTTTTAAAGATACACTAATTTGACCTAGTGAAGTTACTCAGAGAGCATGAAGGGGTCCTGCAGTTTGTAGAAACTCACTACTATAGACCCTTTGTTGATATTCAGTATCCAAGGTTTCAGTTCTCAAAACCATCCCTGGCCCCATGACAGTAGCAGACCATTTTCTCATTGCTGACTTTCTTCCAAGTGCTAAGCACTAGGCAGTTTTCTGCTAATAACTCTCTATTTGGAGATATACCTAATATCTTTGTTTAATACTGTTCTTTTCACTTTTTGAGTGCAAGGGTTCACAGTGTATTGGTTTGTTAAAAACAACAACAACAACAAAACAACAACAACAAATACTTCAAATGCCTGCACATCAAGCTGTCAGAATGGGATATAAGAACAGACATGATTAAGTCACTACTGTTGCCAGAACTTGATCCTTTAGAGAAAAGAATATCCAAGTAATCACAATGCAGTATTACAGAGTTCAGATAGAGCTTCCTACAGCTCCTGATGGTCTGAATGCCTTTTGGAGAAGTTAGCAGAGTATCTGAATCTCACAGGATAAATAGAAAGTTTTCAGGTAAAGAAATGGGAGAAAACATCCTCAGCAAAGAGACTAGCACATGGAAGTGAAGTACACTGAGGGAGTAGCTCCACTACTCAAGCTTTACCAGATACACTTGAGGGTCACAGTCCCAAGAGCAGACTCCAAAACTGGCAGAGCAAAAGCCGTTGCCCATACACAGCTGGCCTCAGGCCTTTCCCGGTAGTCATTGGTCCTTACAGTGATGCTGCCTGTTTGCAGGTAGCCAGAACTTCTGCAGCCCTTACTTGGGTGTCCTTTGGCTACTAAGGCCATGAGTGTTTATTATTGCTTCCAAGGGTGTAAGATAGGAATGAAATCACCGCCAGTGATTTTTCTTTTATCATATTATGAGATCTTGTTTATGCAACTTTGCTTTGTAAAGCTAACAATGTTATTAGTGATTCTGAATACATAATTATTTCCCTAATTGACTGGAAGTTCCTTTGTTGTTTTTGTCATCACCAGGTAAAGTTTGCCATAGTCACAAAATGCTTTCTGTATAATGGAAAAAGATATTACTCAAATTACAAAAGTATTATCTCAAATACTGCCTATCATTTTGGTGCAAATAGGAATTTTAAGAGAAGCCATTTACTTCAGCCATCACAAACTTGTATTGGTGGTATTACGTATTGTCACAGGATCATGAATTTTTGCTGTTTGTAACTTACTTATGAAAAATAACTATAATTTCTGAATGCATAGAAGAAAAGGACGAGGTGTGGCAATGCCTAATGCTCTACTGCAAACGTGCCCTCAGTTATCCCAAATGGTTGCTCGAGCTTCGTGGCTCCCTTGGTTGAGGACCTTGCTCACAGAACAAACATGTGGACAGTACATGGTGCCTGCCACTCCTGCAGCATGAGGGCCGGTGTGCTCCTCATAGTGACACACGCCCCAAAGCCCTTACTTTTGTTATATAGACTTACTTCTGACTGGCAGTCTTCAAAAGCTTGTTCCATTTGGTATAATGCTTTAGTGACATCCTCTGCTCTGCTGTCCATTTCATTGCGCTTACAGTGTTTCTAAACAGGTGCTGAGGAGTCATCCAGTAGGCACTCAGTTCATCTTTTGTTGCTATGAAGCTTTCTGTCTGTTAATTAAATCTACTTGTATTCACATTTACCTCCTGTGTTAACTTAACCTTAAAAACTAAACATTCTTCTCTTACTCAATTGCTGTGATGTTTGCTGCTGTATACATTTCATTTCTCCTGTCTTTAACTTACCTACCAGTGCATGGGTACAGAGACAAATGTTTCACTCAGTCAAATCCCAAATCTTCAGCTAAGGAACCAGTTCATAATCAAGGTACTGTATTATATGTCCCAGTGTGTCACTTTTTAAAATCACCCTCTCATAAAAGTGAATGCTACAAGCAAATTTTCATGTTTGTCAAATTATATCCTTTATTCTCATTTGTATTATGACATTCCTGTGTTTGCATTTAAAAAAACCATTACCATAATGCCTCAGATTACATGACCTTCATGTTAAGCAGAACTCCCCTACCCTTTTCTTGCAAATTGGTCTGTTAAGCTCCATGAGTGCTGATAGAGTAGGTAACGTGGCGTTATTGAGGCAACCTCAGTCACTTAGAAACAAACTTGGTATTTATCACTGGGGAAGATTCTGAAATAGCCTTTCCAGGTTTACACAAGGAAACCCAACTTTAGGGAGCTCTTCACCCCTTACCTCATCTCTGCAGCCATGTGTGAAAGGCTCTGTTGCTTTAAAGATGCTGCATTTGTAATAATATATGCCTGTTTGGATGTTTGATATTTTAATCATCTCACACATAGAAGTCCTTGATTTTTCTAGTTAATATAAATTAGGCCGGCTTATACGACATGACTCTTTGCTCTTCTTACTATGGATGGACTTTCTCTTAAAAAATGTCTGCATCTGACCATATATTTTAACTACTAAATTAAGTGAAATGCACATTACTAAATTTATATTTTTTAGTTTTTATGGAGACTCTATAAAATAATTTGTAGTCGTTTAAAATTAGGCCATTTTTTTAACCTAACTAGATTTGCATTCTATATGCAACCTCTGGCTTTAGAAGATTTCTTACATTTTTAGTTTACCTTGTGATATGATTTCTTGTTAAGCTAAATACATAATCAGAAGAGCACTCCTCCTGTGAGTCCTGAGAGCTGCAGAGAGCCCATGCTTGGCCTTTCCGTGTCCTGCCTGCACTCTGCTCCCCGCAGCACACACTCTGCTTCTCTCTCAGACTTACTTTAAATGCCACATTTACAATGACATGAAATGAGACACGAATGATTTCTTAAGTTCTTCTAAATCTAAGACAAAATGATTTCTAAACTACTATATCAAATAATGTTCATATTGAAAAACAAATGCCAAATGAGCGTTATGATCCATGCCTTAGATTGATTACGCCTTAAGATTAGATTATGTTACCGATAAAACTGTCCCCAGAGCATGTGTCTTACTCAGTGGCATCTCACATCACCTCATTCCGTTTTCTTGGCTTTTGTGAAGGCGTATGGGCAAGTCTTCGTTCCAGCACCCGTTTGATCAGCTCCCCAACATCCTTCATTGATGTTGGTGCCAGGCTGGCAGGCAAGGATCACTCAGCTTCCTTCAGTAACAGCACCTACCTACAAAACCAACTCGTGAAACGACAAGCCGCCCTTTATATATTTGGTGAAAAGTCACAGCTACGGGTAAGCTTTTTCTCTCACTTAGAAAACATGAAAAAAACTAAAGGCAGCTTATGAACCCTATCACAAACTAACTTTATCATAGTTTTTATAGCATAATTCCTAACCTAGATATAATAATCTCAAGAAAAAAAAAAACACCTGAATTCTAAACCACCCATAATAGTGCCACCACACCTGTAATCTCAGTACTTAGGAAGATTAGGAGTTCAAAGCCATCCCCCACTGTATGAAAACCTTGTCTCAAGAAAACACAGAAAAGGCTAGAGAGATAGCTGAGTCAGTAAAGCAGTTGCTACACCAGCATGAGGCCTTGAGTTTAGTTCCTAGTGCCAACATTAAAACTGGGATACTCACACATTCCTATATCCTTAGCACTGCAGAGGTAAAACAAGAACATCCTTGGAGCTCACCAGTGGGCCAGCAAGGGTCAGACTCCATTGAAAGACCCTGTTTCAAAAAAAACAAGATGGATTGCTCAACAGTTAAAGTGTTTAACATGCGAAGTGAGTCCCCAGAAACCCACTTAAATGCTGAATGGGCATAGCAGCCTGCCTGTAATTCCAGCCTGTCAAGACAGAAGCAGCATTTCCAGAACAAACTGGCTAGCAAGACTAGCCATATTGGGAGCTCTGGTTTGACTGGGAGACTCTGCCTCAGTGAATTAGGTAGAGGAGCAATTGAGAGTGAATCCTGACATCACCCTGAGCCTCCCTGTGTACCCATGTGCTCACACAAATACATGCACACCATACACACACATGAAAAATGGAAACAAAGAAAAGAAAAAAAAAGGTAGATGGTTTCTGAGGAACTACTACCAAGCTTGACCTCTATCTGGACTCCACACAAACCTGCTTATACATGCTTGTTCAGTCTGCATATACACAGATTCCCATACATAAGAATATCTACACCATAAAAGAACTGATAAAAGGTTTTATTTTTTAAATAAGCTGTTTATGTTTATACATACATACACATATACATACATATTTATTTATGTGTGGGTGGTTATGTGTGTATTTTATTAGCTATGAAAATGAGTTTTCATGGTCTTTAAAAAAAAAACATAAAGGATATCAGGAAGTATAAATACAAAAGAGAAAGGCTTATTTAGACTGTATTTCCCACCATCTTCATCTAGTTCCCACAGGCATCTGTAAGTGTAAAACAAACGACCTTTATCCTTTGACCTGTTAATACAGAAGACTGTAGAATGGCAGAGATTACTGGACCAAATTTGGAGGCAACGGGAGATAAAGCCTTGTTTTTTAAGGAACATTTTCTTCAAACTTTTCAGAACTGTAAACGAAGAGATATGGGTTTTAAGATTAGATAATTCAAAAATATCAGCTGCTAATTCTGTGCTAGAGGAGCGTTACTATGTAAGATCTCATAAGCTGTAGAAATAGCACCAGTAATTTCTTAAATTAATGTTTTCTGAGTATGCATTAAAAAATAAATAAATGTTGAGCTGGCCCAGTGTGTAAAGATACTTCTTGATACAAAGTCCAATGATCTGAAATTGACCCCCAGAACTCACATAACTGGAGAGCACTAACAACTTTAACCTCCAAACAAGTGTTGTAGTATGCACCCACCCTGCCCTACACCCTACACCCTACACACACACACACACACACTCACACATGTACACACACACGTACACAATCAATCAATGTATTTTTGTGTTTTGGAGTTTTTTGCTTCTTTTGTTGTTGTTGGGGGGGTTATTTGTTTGCTTTTTGGTTGTTTTGGTGGGATGTTTTTTGAGACAGGGTTTCTGCATGTTGCCGTGGCTATCCTAGAACTCATGCAGTAGACAAGGCTAGCCTCAACTCACAGAGATTCACCTTCCTCTGCCTCTGAGTGCTAGGATTAAAGGCATGTGCTACCAACCACCCAGCAAATAAATGTAATTTCTTCAGCTAAAATAATATTTCTGCCAACATATATAGAGGAAGTAGAAGTATCTGTTAATTCAGAAATCTCAAAGTCTAGCACTGAGCAGTCTAGACAGACCTTTGGCTGAACCATAGAGCAGAGACTGTGTGCAAGCCACTCTCAGCAGGAGCCCACTTGTTCCGCCCTTGTAATGCCAATGACTGAGTCATCTCTGCTGGAACAGACTGGCATGGCTAACTCTTTCCCTGCTACCTAGACAGTTGCAACCAATTAGTCACCACCCTGAAGGGAAGAGGCCCATGAAACCTTTAGCTCATGCTCAGCTTTAAAATTTGTATACATCTCTTTTGATACAGGAGTTAATTGTATATCTAAAAAATAGAACTCTGTTCGACAGCAATTGAAGAGTGCCTGCACAGCATTCATGGCACCAGAATAGGCCTGTTTTTGGTACATATACTTGTTCTGAGTTTCCTCCCAAGGTTAGGCTGTGTGAATACTCACCTGGTATTCCTTTTCTGTATGGGGCCTCACAGTGGCTTTGTGATCAGGTATATTCGGTAAAAAAGGCAAACCACTTAATCTTTGCTTTCCTCCTCCCTTTCTCCTCCTTTTTCTTACAGTAAGTCTTACATGTGCTCTGTCCTAGCTATCATTTATGATTTTCAGTTGCCACTACTTTGGATGTTTCATATCCCAACAAAGGAAGCAGAAAGGGAATTGAACCCAGGTCCTCATGCTTACTTACAAGGCAAGCACTTTACCAACTGAGCCGTTCCTGCAATCCTCTTTTTTTTTTTTTTAATTGTTGTTTTGTTTTTTGTGTTAGGGTCTCTATTATGTATCCCTGGCTATCCTGGAACTCACAGAGATCACCTGCCTGCCTCTGAGCGCTGGGATTAAAGACTTGCACCATCACACCCAGCCTCTTTTTTTTAATTTTAATAGGACTTTAACAACAACAAAAATCAAATTAAACATTAAATGGGTCAAATATATATATATATGTATATATATATATCTCCTTTGCAACCGTTTTAATTTTTTAATAATCTATTTTTTATGTTCATTGAATCCAGATCCTCTGGAAGAGCAGTCTCTTAACTGCTGTACCATCTTTAACTTTTTAAATTGTAGGACAAAAGGACATTTACCATTCTAACCAATTTTTTAAGTTCCTAGTATTAAGTACATTCACATTGTTATACAACCAGTTTCAAGAATACAGTTTTGCTGTTTGAAAAACAGGTGATCCAGTAGATATCAAAGAAAGAGAGAGGGACTGCAAAGAATGATCCATCCGTCAGCATGAGAAGTTAGAGATCTTCTTAAGTCTTTAGACCTAGACAGCCAAATTATCAACCTGAAATTGCATCCCTCCTTCTGTGTCATTCTTCATTGATAAATATGAGGCTAAGGATGAAGCTCTGTTGCTAGAATGCAAGCACAGAGCCCTGGGTTTGATCCCCAGTCCCACAGAAACTAGGTATAGTAGCACGTACCTGTAATCCCAGCACTTGGGAGCTAGAGGCAGGAGAGAAATTCAAGGTCATCCTCAGCTCAGTTTGCAAATTTGAAGCTAACCTGGAATACATGAGATCTTATCTTTTAGAGTGTGTGTGTGTGTGTGTGTGTGTGTCTGTCTGTCTGTCTGTCCTTGAGTGCACATGTACAAGCAAAAGTTAATACCTCACAGTGTAGATTACATGTGAAATGAAAACAAAAGAAAGGGTATGCAGGTAAACATAGGTGATGTATATTTTATGAAAAAATAACAAAAATCAATAAATATTCATTTTATTATAGGAAAAATCTTAATGACTTAAAAAGTAACCATAATGCAATGAGATTATAATTTTTCTTTCTTTCTAAATGTTTATCTTTTATACTTTTATAATGAATATTTGCATAATAAGAAATAAGTTTATAGCTACAGAATTTTATTGGTTTGGTTCTGCCCCCCCAACAGTGTATATTCCCCTCCGATTAACAAAGTGTATCCTGGGAAATGAAGTTTATGCTGTGGGATTAACCATGCTGCTCTTTAGTCACTGGTTCTCTTTCTGCTTGTTTTGGGGTTTGTGGGTGTTTTGTTTTGTTCGTTTTCCTTGAGACAGGGTTTCTCTGTGTAGCCCTAGCTAAACTGGAACTCACTCTGTAGACCAGTCTGGCCTTGAACTCAGAGAACCTGCCTCTGTCTCCCAAGCACTGGGATTAAGGGAGTGTGCCACCATGTCTGGTGGTTCTTTGACCCATAGGTTCATGGCCTTAGAATTGACTTATATTTGGTGTTAGATACTGCATCAACTGCAGCCTACCAGTCTCTTAAGTTCTCAGAATGACAACTTTCCTGAGCTAAGCCATCTACCCCTAGAGAGCACTCACCTGCCATTCTGGGCAGCCGATAGAGCTGGCTGCACCACTGACAGGAGACCCACACAGACTGGCCTCTGGATCCACTGCAGCTTCTACTTCTCCTAGGCATCTTGTGGATGTCGATTCGTAAGCGTTTCCCTGGGGAAAGTTTGATTCTTTTATATTAACACAGTATCTGCCTAATTCTCTGTATCTTCATATTCAGAGCTCCAAGGTAGAATTTGCTTTCAACTGTGAGTTTGTTCCTGTTGAGTTCCACGAAATCCGACAAGTGAAGTCCAGTTTTAAGAAGCTGATGAGAGCTTGTATCCCAAGTACCATCCCTACAGACTCAGAAGTGACATTCCTGAAGGCCCTGGGAGAGTCTGAGTGGTTCCCACAGGTAACGTCAGGGAAAAATTGTTGTGTAACTCAGAGAACATCCCGAAGTGGATACCACATCTGAAAAGCATGTTTTCTCCCCTGTCTTCCTCATTCTCCTTTGTCATGTGACTCTGTAAAGGCCTCTCAGCTCCAAAAACTAGGGCCTATGTGTGAGGAGGGAAATTCTTGATCATCTGGGGTTTTCTCTGTATAATAGAATGTGGCATGTCATATAGAAATTTTTTGGTGCTCAAGAAAGTCAGTCATGTGTTTTCATAGATGTGCTGTGCTGCTGTCAGGTCCACAAGGATCCGGACAGAAGGTGATCTCTGCTTGACCGCACATGCCTTTCCCTGACTCTCTCACCTCCTGCCCTTTTCTCACTTCTGCCTTTTCTGTGTCTGTAGATTTTAGATTCACCCACACACTGGCCATCAGATACTAGATACTTCAAGCCTACCTCAGGTCTGGGAGAACTAGATATCCATCATCATTTAGCCAAATTACCCTGAAGATATTTCTAATTGAACTTTTATTGAGAAATCAAGTGAAATGTGGTTTGACAACACACATATGCCTATATTTCTTCCAAACCACAGAAAGAAAGATATTTATTACTTGCACATTGTAGACAGTAATGCCAACTTGGCAGAGAGCATTAGCTCTTCAGTGTAACCTACTGTGTCTGTGCTCATATTCCCCTCTACACAGTGGGAAACTCTAGTTCCTCTGATGTCTAGTTTTAGTTTTTCTCCAAGCACCCTGCCTACCTGAACCTCCCAGTACTGGAGATCAAAGCCAGGGCTCCATGAGCACTAACAGACATTTGTCTCAGAGTTACAGCTCTAGTTCCCCCAACTCCCTATCCAGTCCTGCTCTGTCAAGGAAGAGTTGCTTCTCAGAGTCAGTGGAGTAAATGGTAAAGACACCAAGAACTGACATCAGTACCCAGGGCAGTGAGTATTATCAAGGCATTTAAACTATTGAGAAACATACCCACATGTGTGCTGATTACAAAAATGTATCAGGATATGTTCACTCTCCTGAGTTTAAGATACTCTTGAGTGCCCATGGACGAAGTGCACTGGTGCTTTGCTCTGTCTCTAAGCTATGAGTCCCAGCCTCAAACTGCCCTCACCACCCAGCTCCCATAGACATTTCTGATACATTCCGTTCCTTGCTAGACAGTGGACCTGGGCTGGAAATGAAATGCTAAAGATAGGTAGTACTGCTCTTTTACTTGTGTTAGCAGCATTTTCCCCCAGAACACTGGGGCTGATAGCTTGTGGGAGGAGAGAAATGAGGACCCTTCTCTATACCTTGCTCCTGTCTTTAAAATAACCCAGGTCTGTTTGAAATGTGGGTTTTACATCAAAGATGGGTTTCTACTGCATACTGTGTCATATCCTGCTCAAAGTGCTTTTTTAAACTCAAATTTGGGACATTTGGGTTTGAAATCTGTACTGTTTATGCTCCCTAACTAATTATTCAGTGTGGATTTTTGAGTCAGTTGGCCTGGAGTTAGAAGTTAAACTGAGGTGCCAGGTACGGTAGTACATGCCTTTAATCTCAGCACTTGGGAGACAGGGGCAGCACTTGGGAGACAGGGGCAGGCAGTTCTCTGAGTTCAAGGCCAGCCAGGGCCACACAGAAACTTTATCTTGGAAAACCAAAAAAGGAAGAGAAGGAAGAAGAGGGAAAGTAGAAGTAGTTGTAGCGGTGGTTGTGGTGGTGGTGGTTGTGGTGGTGGTGGTTGTGGTGGTGGTGGTTGTGGTGGTGATGGTCATCACAGTAGAAATTGTTAAGCTGTGGAGATAGCTCAGCCATTAAAGGCTAGATGCACAGCCAAAAACCTGAGCACAGACAGAAGCTTCTTCCTGTACAATACACAATATAAACAAATAAAAGTGTCTTTTAAACATAATTTGCTTACTATAAAGTCCATCCTTTTAAAAATGTAAGTGCAGTGTTTATAGCACATCCCCGTGTTACACAGCCATCACACTAGTACAAGAAAACATTAAGTCTCTAAAACAGGAATTATTATCACGGAAAAATAAACCTAAAGTTCTGTAACAAAAACCAATGAGAAACTGTGTCTTTTCCACTTCATAATACTATCACTTTTCTACTTCAAGGAAATTATACATGGCCATTTTATTTTATATTATATCTCCTTTAATACCTTGGGTTTTTGCTTATTAGCACTCATTATACAAATATGACATTCACATGTAAATATGGCATATTTTTATCATATTTACACTTTGTTACTCTCATTGTGTCTCTCCTACTTTGCTGATTCCTTCCCTCTTCATTTCTGTGAGCCCCTTCTATTGTCATGGTTGTGGTTGTGCCTTTGGTAATTTCATTAGGGTTGCATGGTAAGGGCTTATATACAGGGCCATGGGAACCTCACCAATGACTACTCCACTGAAGAAAATGTCTCTTCCTCCCCCAGCACCCATTAATCACCTACAGCTCTTCAGTGAGGGGTGGGTCCTCATGAGAGCTTCCTCCATCTGGGATAATATGTTGATAGGCCCAGTCAGGTGCAAGTCTCATGTAGGTAAGCACAGCTGCTGTGATTTCACAAGTACAGCAGCCAAGTCATTTCCAGAAGACAGGATTCCATAACATTCCGTCTCTACCTTCAGGGTCTTAGATTCTTTCTGTCTCCACTTCCATGATGTTCCCAGTGCCTTGGATACAGATGTTCCATTTAAGGCTGAACATTCCACAGTCAATTATTCTCATCACTTTTGCCAATTAAGTCCCTAGAGTTAACACTGCCAACTACAAAAAGAAGCTTCCTGACCAAAGCTGATGGCAGCACTAAACTGTGGGCATGAGCATAATTATTTAGAATACAGTTTGGCAGATATATCATGGTTACTTAGAAAAACAACAGTAGTAGCCTTCCCACTAGGACCTATGACCTCCCAGCCATGAGTATTTACCCAGATTTATAGGACCAGCCATGAATTCCCTCCTGTGGAGCAGGCCTCAAATCCAGTCAGGGGCAGTTGTTTGCCACTATAATGGAATTGCCACTATTGTGCCAAGGAGCATATCTTGCCTGTCCAGTTGGGAGTGTTACACACAGGAACCACAACTCACTAAGACTGTAAAGGATAACACTCCCCAACCTGCATACCCTTTCAGGTAGTATGAGTGCTAGACAGGAGGAAAGAAGTTCCCAGCTCAGGTCCTGCTTGATTTCTCAGTGTTCTATAACCAGAGAAGTTAATGTCTTCAGCAGCAGGATCTAACACATTATTTTTAAATATATCTGCCTGGGCTGGAAAAATGGCTTAGTAGTTTAAAGAATGTCCTATTCTTGCAGAGGACCCTGGCACCCCCTTTGCATAATTTACAGCTGCCATAAATCCAACTCCAAGAGACCTGACACCTTTGTCCTGCACAGATACCTGCATGCATATAGCATACATACACATAGCACGTAAATGTATTCACAGATAATAATCTTTTGCAAATAAAGAGTTATAGAGATGGCAATTAAGAACACTCACGACAAGAGGATCCACATGGTCTTACAGTATTTCTGAGACTTTTAATGCTATCAGAAGTAAACTATCCAATGTATTAAAATGTGCAAGTCTGCACCATCAGAACACAAGAGAAGGTTATAGAATACCATTGTCAGGCTGTTCCTTGAAAATGGGAATGTTTGGGGAAGATAGAAATCATTAATAGGCTGGGCGGTGGTGGCTCATGCCTTTAATCCCAGCACTTGGGAGGCAGAGGCCGGTGGATTTCTGAGTTCAAGGCCAGCCTGGTCTACAGAGTGAGTTCCAGGACAGCCAGGGCTACACAGAGAAACCCTGTCTCAAAAAACCAAAAAAAAAAAATCATTAGTAATATAAAGGAGCTTCGTTTAGTCAGTGGTCATAGCTCATAATGCAGAGTAAACAAAATAATGAAGAAGCAACAGTATGAAGCTGGAGAGAGAACTCAGTGGCTAAAATCACTGGCTGTTCTTTCAGAGGACCTGAGTTCAAATCCCAGCATTCACATGACAGCTAAAAACCATCTAGAATTCCAGTTCCAAGGAATCCAACACCCTCTTCTGCCCTCCACGGGCACCAGGCACTCAAGTAGTACACAGACATAAATCAGAAAAAAATACCCACACACATAAAGTTAAATAATAAAAAAAAGAAAACTGTGATCAGTAGCCTCACTGGCCGAGGCTCTTACGTAGGGCTGACTGAAACATGAAAATTAGGACTCTGACCCTGGCTTTATAACTTCAGTTATTATTTCCATCTATCAATTATTTGAAAAGTAGTTAGGGGAATTGTCATCCCTTTGGTGCCCATGAAGTAGATTCATTGATGCTAAGAAATAAGAAATATATTTCCATATTGGTCTTATATCTCCACTCCCCTGAAAAAATATAGTCCAGAAACTATTGTTTTACCTTGGAAATTGTGATATTTGTAATATTTTAAAGTACTTTGAAAAACCAACAAGAAGTGTTACAGCAGACACTGTAAATCTAAAGTTATTTTGAGGAAGTCAGTGAATAGAGGCACTTATGCACAAGCCTAATGACCTGAAGTTAGCCCGACCCTGCCAGGTAACAAGAACTGGCTCCCAAAGTTGTCCTCTGATACGTGTCATAGCACAGACCACACATGCCTGCACTTACATATATACACTCATAAAATAAATAAGTGAATGAATAAGTCTCACTCCCATTTTATATTATGCAAAATTTAATAAGTCTAAAAAGTAAAATTCCCAAATTAAAAAAAAAATGTCTTGCTCTAATGGTAGCCTCTGTTTTTCTCTTAGCTTCACAGGATAATGCAGTTGGCTGTGGTCGTGTCAGAAGTACTTGAGAATGGGTCTTCAGTCTGGGTGTGTTTAGAAGAAGGCTGGGACATCACTACACAAGTAAAGTGTTACACATGGTTTTCAATATTTTATATTTGTATTTCAATGTAGTTTTTTTACCTTCAGGATCAGTTTATTTAGTGACTAGTGTGTTTATGGACAGAGAAAGACCCCTGCTAACCATCCCCTGGCAAGCCATTCAATAGCACTGCTCTTTCATAGATCTGGGCCAGCTGTCAGACCTTCCACTTGTTCAGGTGCACCTTACAGGCTTGCAGCTAGAGCCCTTGACCAACAAAATGAAACATGGACCTCTCTTCCTTTCCCCGTCCTTTCTCTAGCTTTCTTTAAGCCCCTATTTACTCCAGAGTAAAAAAGAAAATTTGTGTTAATGTCAACAACATTAAGACATTAACCTACCCCTGCCAAAGAGTAGGATAGGTTTGAACTGATTGCCTAGTATCATAGTCGACAAACTAGCCAGTTACGGATTAAGATCTTAATTCTCTGAAAAAGACAGCATGTAGCAAAAGTGAATTTGGGGTTTTATTTTTCCTGAAAAGTTTTTAAAATATATTTGACTGGCCATCCTGAAGCAGCTAGTCAGCATATTTGCCCGTTAGGTAACATTGCGTGTGAATTAGCTGTCATCAAAAGGAAATGCAACAAGACTATGTTAGGTCTGAATTTAATGAGGTACCCATCTGCTCTTACCATAGGTGACATCCCTGGTACAGCTATTCAGTGATCCCTTCTACAGGACAATTGAAGGCTTCCGGATGTTGGTGGAAAAAGAATGGCTCTCTTTTGGTCATAAGTTCAGCCAGCGCAGCGGCTTGGCCCTTAACTCTCAGGGCAGTGGTTTTGCTCCCATCTTCTTGCAGTTCTTAGACTGTGTGCACCAGGTAAGTGCAGTGAGTTTAGGATGATTTGACATGAAGGAAGCGCCATACTGGGTACCTGCTGCGGCACCACAGTCATAGGACATGCTGGGAATGGAGAAGAACTCCGGCCAGTTTCTGAAATTAGGAGTATTAAGCTGGCTGTTGAGCTAGCCCACAAGTAAGGAAATGAGCACTCTAAATTACCATCTCCAAAGAAGGGAAGCACACATGGGCATGGCCCCCAAAGTATGGATTAAAAGCAAAAGTCCCTATGTATGACATGCCTTGAAATGCCACATATGGTCTTCCTAGGTTGGGTGGGCTCTGCTACATGCATGAGCTTTGAGAAATGAGTAGGGCCAGCCAGCCAGGCTGATGGGATTGGGAGCAGGGCTTAGTTCACTGAAGTAACCAAATTACTGCTGATAAAGAGAGTGTTCTGTGTGTGTGACCCATCAGATGCAGTGAGGAAAGGGACAGCACATCGCCCCCAGCTCCCCCATCTTTCTAGGTGTGGCAGTTAGCTCCCTTGTTGAGCCCTTGCTCAACAAGGATTGGAATGAAGAGCAGGTGGCACAAAGCTTTCACCATGAAGGCAAAGTTGGCCCTGTTTCATCTCATCATCACCTGGGAGATGAGGGCTCTCCCATGTCTCAGATGGCAGTGAGCCTCTGAGTGCCTGCTGGGAGGAAAGGTGGAAACGGTTTCAGAATTGAAAGTCAGCCTTCTGGAGAGGCCAAATTGGCATGTGATTATGTTTTGCTGTTTTGTTTTTATTCTACTAGTCATTTTACAATATGAGGTTTATTGAACTATCATTTATATACAGATCACAAATTTAAATGTAAAGGGTTTTTTTTTTTTAGGATATTCTCAGAGTTGCATGACTATTACCACAGTTTTAGACAGTTTTAATACCCAGCAGACACTCAGTAGCCATTAGCAGTGACTTTCTACCCCCCTGCCCTGCCACACACATGGGAGCTGTGTCTGTGATAGCTCTCTTCTCTTTTTGGAAAAAAGCCCTATGCCATGGTCTTAGCCCACCTGCCAAGCAACACGTGAACCAATTGTAACAGGAGAGAGCTTACACTTTGAAACTGTTTCCAAGAAATAGCATATGTTTTCTGTTTGAATATTAGCCTTTTTATTTGTATTCCTTTTTGGCAAATAGATGAGGGAAATATTTGGGGACAGTTGTGCTTACCTGAGACCAGGAGAAAAAAAACAAATCTCTTAGCTCTCATTTAGGTAGCCTTGAAGATTGGGAATTTGCTTTGTATCATTTTTTTTTTAATTTTATGTGAGTACACTGTCACTGTCTTCAGACACCCCAGAAGAGGGCATCAGATCCCATTAAAGGGTTGTGAGCCACCCTCTGGTTGTTGGGAATTGAACTCAGGACCTCTGGAATAACAGTCAGTGTTCTTAACCACTGAGCCATCTCTCCAGCCCCTGTGTTTCAATGGTTGTGACTCACATGTATCGTGATTAAAACTTGCCAAATTGATGTTTACACTGGAAAATTTAAAGAAACTTTATATAATGTTTACTCAAATATGAAAATAAGTGTAACATTTCAGTATGTGGCTGTTCCAGAGAAAGGAAACAGCAGCAGTCTTTCAAGAAAGACTTGTAAAGCTGGTGAGCAGACCATGCTGAAGAGCTTGCCTGTCACTACCATTAGGGCAGAAGATGGACCCGCAGACACTGCAGTTCAGGAGGCAGACTGTCAGCCGAGTCCCTTCACTAACCAAATCCTGTCTGGTATTGTCAAGTTTGAGGTTTATCTAGGATGGTTTTCCCAGAAACTAACATCCAGTCTCTTATTCTGAAAAGGGTTTTCACAACATTTAAGGCAAGAAGAACTCTAGGGTCTAACTGCTGTCTTCTGTTGTCTCCATTTATCCCCAGTTCATCTGTATGCATGCTGCTGAGTGGTGCTCTGTAGCCTCAGCAGACTTGTTAGATTCTGAACTCTTCCGCTTCCCAGTGCCACTCTCCCCCCAGTCTCCTCTCCAGTACTCTGCTTGATTGGTTTGGGCTTGTTACTGTGTTCTTCTGCTCTCCATGTTCCTTTTGGGGGTTGTTTGTTTTGGTTCTTTACCTTAGCCTTCTTTACTACCTAGGCATGTGATGCACCACCTGTCATCCCAGCACTCAGAGGGCAGAGGCAGGAAGAGTCCCGTAAGTTATTCTAACCCAGCCTGGTTTACATAGCAAGTTCCAGGACAGCCATGGCTATATAGTAAAACTGTAATTTTAAGGGGAAAAATTTTATTTTTTTCCTTTAGCAGAGGAATATTTCAGAAGAATACATTTTTGCAGTTGAATTAAGCTTAAATGAACTGCTAAATGTATTAAATCTCTTTGTCTTACCAAATTCTGTATAGCTAATCAATATCTGTACAAATGTCATTCATAATTGATGAATATATAAAGCATACTGTCCTCCCATAGGAACATCATTGAACCCCACATACAATATTCCTTTCTTCGAATGCAAGTCTTCTGATTTACTATTGGCAGTGAGGCGTGAGGGTGTAGTCTGTAGGAGGCAACATGCAGTCTCTGAGTTCCTTAAGCAGAATTAATCAGTGAGTTTGAATAAAAATGGCCCCATAGGCTCATAGGGAGTGGCACTATTAGGAAGTGTGGCCTTGTTGGATGAGGTAAGCTTTGTCAAATACTCAAGCCAGGTCTAGTGTGACATTCATTTCCTGGTGCCTGTCACTCTGCATGTAGAACTCTGAGCACCATGTCTGCCTGCATTCCGCCATGCTTTCCACCATGGTAATAATGGCCTAAACCTCTAAAACGATAAGCCAGCCCCAATTAAATGTTTTCCTTTATAAGAGCTGCCATGCTCTTGGTGTCTCTTCACAGCAATAAAACCCTAAGACAATCAGTTTAGCATAAACTATAGTGAAGTATAAGTTATATGCCTGCTGGCTTTAGGATAAATTATAATAAATTGTAAGCAACCTGGCCTAAAAGTTTAACTTTTTGAAACAGGGTTTCTTCTCTGTATAGTCCTTTCTGTCCTGAAACTCACTCTGTAGACCAGATCACCACTGAACCCACAGAGATGCTCCTGCCTCTCCCTCTGGAGTGCACCATCATATCCTGGCCAAAATCAACTTTTAATGAAAGCTCAATTGTTTACAGGTAAGAGCTTCATGACCAATACAGTGTGGCATTCAGGGTCTAAAGACTGGACTGCTGTATCAGTGCTAGCTGTGTCATGCTAAGAAAAACTTTAAGTGAATTTTTAATTTGTCTGAACCTGCCGTTGACATAATACCTCATACATAGTCATCTGAGTGTAGACAAGCCATGACAAAGGTCTTGTAACTGAGATACTTTAGGGACTTGACCGCAATAGGTATCAACTTGGATGAAGAAAATTCTTTTATCTCACAGAGAGATTGTTTATAATTTTAAAAACAGAGGAATCTAAGGAATCTGTAGTTAACAAGTAGTGCTTCTGACTCTTGCTGACTTAATTATACAGTAGTGTTTCATCATCTCCTGCACACTGGTTTGAGGCATTAGCAAATGCCTTCTCTGAATGTCTTTCAAGTAAATGCTCCTGACTTTTACCAAATAATTTTAATTAATACTGTCCTTAGACTTTTAGGTACACAAAACAGAGCCAGACTCATCAACAGTATAAAAATAAGTTCAAAATTTCACAGTGGCAAGCAAAACCTTCCCTGGATAGAATGTGCTCCCTGCTCATTCTAGAATCTATAACACTGAATACAAAAGAAACTTCATGGACATGTTCCAAGATATGTCTATTAGTATTAACAATACAAAGAAAACAGATGAAGCACCATTCTTAAATTAGAAATTCCTCATCATGTAAAAAGCTGTTGTTTATGCCAGTATACCCAGGTGTCAGATGAAGAGTAATGCTACATCACTGTTTCATAATAGCAACATCTGCAGATTTTGTTATTTGTAATAGTAATTGGCCTAACTGAAAAGATACTATGACAGGATGCTTCCTTTCCTTGAAATAATTGAGCCAAGTTTTTCAAAAGGAAAATATAGCCAAAACATAAAAATGAAATTTTTACCTGTTTATTTTTAAAACAATACCAGAGCCAACAAAATGGCTCAGAGGCTAAAAGTGTTTTCCACCAAGCCTGAGAACCTGGGTGTAGTCCCAAGAACTCATATGGTGAGCACCCACTCTTATATGATGTCTTCTGACTCCACACACAAACACTAGCACAAGTACAACTGTTTTATGGGACCCCCCCCCAAACAGAGATGACCACTAAAACAACAGTTCGTACCCAATTGAAAGACTTTATTCCAGCCTGCTGGGACTAGATTCAGTCATTCAGAACCTAAGCATAGCCCCAAACACTTAGAGCTAGGAGTTTTTATAAGGCAAAAACCACATCTGGTATCTCATTCAGCAGCTGCAGGGGAGATTTTATGCAAGCAAGCAATTTAACAGAAGTTAAGATAACCAGTTAGCTGGAGGGAGAGGTTTGTTCAAGCAGGAAGTTTAACAGAAGGTAAATTAAGTTAGCTGGGGCATCTTGACCTCAGATTCCTAGAAAAGAGTTGGGCAACTTTCCATGGGGTTCTCCATCAAGGAGATCAAATTATAGTTAAATCCAAAATGGCCTCATCAAGAATACAAGATGAAGGAACTTCTGCAGTGCCCTGTTTGTCACACCCCACAAACATAACAATAAACAAATAACTGTTTTTCAAAAAATAACAAATAAAAAAAAACCTGTAGAACCAAAGGGGAAAACACGTATTTTTCATTATGTCTCACTTTGAGAACCTAACAGTGCTGACTGTGCCTTCAGGGTTTATTCACATTGTGAGTTGGCTCACTCTGGCCTGATGTGGTGGTGTTCCTTCTCACAGTTACTGTATGCCAACCCTGAAGGCCCTAACCCAAATGCAAAAGCTGTTTTCCCCTTTAAGACCAGTTCCTTCCGCCAGGTGGTGGTGGTGCACGCCTTTAATCCCAACACTTGGGAAGCAGAGGCAGTTGGATTTCTGAGTTCGAGGCCAGCCTGGTCTACAGAGTGAGTTCCAGGACAGCCAGGAGTATACAGAGAAACCCTGTCTCAAAAAAACAAAAAAAAAACAAAAAAAAAAAGACCAGTTCCTTCCTTGTAACCTTACATGGGGATCAGTACAGCTGCCCCCAGACATTGGTTATGCTAAAATTTTATGTGTATATTGGTAAATAGCTATAACTGATAGCTGCATGGTAGATTCCAGAATGTTGCTTGCTTCCTATACAACTGAAAACTGCTAAACTTCACATAAATCAAATGGCTTTAAAACAAAGCCATTTTCCATTGCCTTTTAATATCATGAGTTTTAAAGCCTTATGTCAAGGGCCAGCACAGTACAAAATATGCTGTTAGTCCTTCCTAAATCTTACTTTGTGCGATCACAAGTTATTGTCAGTGTTAAAGTATCCCTCAAACATTTTTATGAAGTGAATTCTCTAATAGAGACCTGAACCTTTCTTCCTCTGGAAATGGTGACTTGGCCTATGACTACTGAATGTTTGTTCCCATGTTTGCTGGAGTAGTTTGTCCTTGTAAACTACTCCATCTGAGCATACTGCAGTTTCTGCCTCCCCAGGACTCTTAGTTGGCAGGAAGCCAGGGTCCATCCTCCTCGTCTTCACTGTCTGGCTACACAGCTCTATGAATCACCAGCTTTCTGTGTATACACTAATTCCATCCAGAATCTTGAACTAGAAAGCTTTGTATGACATCAGAGGACAGGACAGGGAGGAAGCCTGAAGTCTGAATGCTGCTTTTGAGAAAGGAACCAGAAGAGCTGGGTGCAGAGGTGTAGTGGGCCTGCCTGCTATGTGCAGGGTCCTGCATTCAATTCCCAGCACCACCAGAAGAGGAAACAAAGGTCTGCATGGTGGTACACACCTTCAATCTCACAGTTGAGAGCCAGAGGCAAGTGGATCTATGAGTTTGATACCACCCTGCTCTACATAGTGACTGGGACATCCAGAGCTACAAAGTCTACTCAACAACAGCAACAACAAAGGAGAGGGGCAAGCATTTGCATGAGAATTACTGTTACAGCATATTCAGCAGGCACCTAGCAAAGCAAGAGGGGACAGTTTTCATTTATTTTTCCATTACAGAAATGAGGAAAATATTACTAAATCTCATATCTTTTTTTCTTAAGACAAGGTCTCAGGCTGGAGAGAGGTGTCAGTGGTTAAGAGCACATACTGCTTTTCCCAGCACCCACATCAGGTGGCTTACTACTGGCCTGTGACCCCAGCTCCAGGGGATCACACGCTTCTGACTTCTGCTTGCATTCCTGTGTACATACCCTCCCCCACACACATACATATAATTTAAAATAATAGAACTTGTTTTTTAAAATCCAGGGTCTCACTATGTAGCCCTGGCTAGCCAATAACTTCCAAGAGATCCACCTGCCTCCACCTCCAGAGTACTGGTGTTAAAGGTGTGCACCGACAAACCAGGCCAGAGGGACTTATTGTAATGTACAATACTAAATCTATATAATAATATTGTCTGACTTGAGTTTTATTTAATTATAATTGTAAACTTCCCAACTATTCTTAGTCTTTCTAATTAGTTGTTTTTATACTATAATCACAGGATACCCAATTAGGGTCTAATTCTTGAATTTTTCACTAATAAGAAAATTCATACTACAGATGGTTACAGTTCTAAAAGGCTACACTCCTCAGTATTCAGAACATGACAAGAAAGAGGCACCATTGTGTGCAGACCCACTGTGTATACTTCAGATGCTTTTAGCATACCTTCTGTTTTATTTAGCATTACTTAATAAATAAAGTAAACATTTAGTTAATAAAAAATAAATAAACATTTAGTTAATAAAAAAATCATTAAAGTATTCTCTGTATGTGTGTGTGAGAGAGGGGTGGGGAGAGAGAGAAAAAAATAGAGAATATCACAGAAAATCAGGTGTCTAACCAGATGATAAACTTTTCAAATGTTTATTTTTAATAGGTGTTTTTGATAGCTTCATACATGAACACTGTGTATACATCACCCCCACCCCTCCAACTCTACCTTGTCTTTCCCTTCCAGACTCATGATCTCTTAATTATTGTTACACATATACACGTATGTGTGGGTATGGGTGTGTATGCACACATGTGTATGTATAGCTTATTGTGTTCCTTTAACTTTGTTTATATACACACATGTCAAAGGCTGACACCTTCTGGAGGAGCTCATCCCTGCATGAGAGTGACTCTCCTCTCCCAGAAGCCATTGTTCACCTGTAGCTCTTTATCTAGGGTCCAGCTGTGGAGTTTCCCATCTACAGTAGCTTGTCAGCTGGTTTTGTCAGCTGGTCTTGTTCAGACAACCATATTCATAGTTCATGTCTCCTGTATATCTAGAGGACTCTATGTAACATAAAACATCCAGACCTCTGGCTCATACAGTCTCATGAGTCCATTTGTGTGTGTTTTTACACTGTTTGCCACACAAGAAAAGCCACACACTATCTTAATTTATATTTGTCAATTTTTTTTTGGCACATTGTAGTGTTGTGAATGGAGCCAAACAACACAGTATTCAAATTTGGGCCTAAAAGTTTCTGTTGAATGGTGTTGCTGACCCTAAGCCTCCTCACATGTAAATTGAGAGCAACAAGGCCTGTCTTGTAGTGCTATAGAAATGACTTAAGAAGCCCTAGTCTAGTGCCATACATAGTAGGAACTCAAACAACCTGCCCCTCCCATCTCTGTAGTGGTGGAGGTTCAAGCATTTGTCAGATGATGGCCAGAGGTCTCCTGCATATTTCAGCTAAGCGTTCTGTGGCATGGCTTTTACTCTGCTGTTGGACTCTCATTCTTTCTTTGTTTGTATATTTCAGGTTCACAACCAGTATCCAGCAGAGTTTGAATTCAATCTCTATTACCTAAAGTTCTTGGCTTTCCATTATGTGTCTAATCGCTTTAAAACATTTCTCCTGGATTCAGACTATGAAAGACTAGAACATGGTATGTATTTATATGGCCCTGTCCTATCTTTTTTGTTGGTTTTACGTGTTTTTAGTGGAAACTTCAGTGATGTAACTGATTCCAAGCAACTGAGTGTGGAGTGATTGGAGTTACTGCCCAGTTCCAGGGAGATGTGCTCTCTTAGCCATTAGTCACAGAAGTACTCATTCTTGTCCTACCTTTATAAAGTTAAATATGCTTACTATTACAACTCTTAAGCACTGCCATTGTGTAGGAGACATATTTAGTTCATAGTATTTCCATTCTTGTCCACTCTGATAGAAAGGACCTGTACATGGTGGCAGTTTGGGTAGCAGTTCATGCAAAAGGCTCCAAACCAAACAGACACCAAGTTAAATTGTAGCACCACTGGTCACAGGCTATACTAAGGACCCTCTCTGAGCCTTGGCCTCCTCGTCTGTAAGATGGGGACAGTGGTAAGGTACAATAGAGCCATAGTGACCACAGGAGGAAGCAGTGAGCAGTTTCTCAGTGTATTTGCTATCATGTAATAAGCACTTGAGGAATTGTAGGCAACACTATCATTAGTACAGTTTCTAATAGCTATGTTTGTAAAAAAGTAGATTCTGAAAATGTATTAAAACATTTCCTGGGAGGTTGTTGTTAGGAAAACAGGGAAATATGCATGACAATTTTTGTTAACACATAAAGAAAAGGGAGGGAGGGAGAGAGGGAGGGAGGGAGGGAGGGAGGGAGGGAGGGAGGGAAGGAGGGAAGGAGGGAAGGAGGGAAGGAGGGAAGGAGGGAAGGAGGGAGGGAAGCAAGCAGCTAGCACTTATTCCAGGTGGCTTGGTCAGAAGGCTTGCCTAGTATGCCCAAAGCCCTGGGACCCCTTGTGTGCATCATGTAAACTAAACACAATTCTACATGCCTGTAATTCTAGAACTCAGGAGATGTGGAATTAGAGTAAAACAAAGTTGGTATTCTCTGTACATCATATGTAACAGTGTTTAGAAAGAGGACCTTTCATAATTAAAGCTTTACCAGTGATCTCTATTTAAAAGCTGAAGTCAAGAAGTACTACTTCAAGGGCATGTTGTTGAAATTGTCTATAATATTTCACTTTGGGTGAAGGGAAGAACACTAGCCAGACCATTTATCCTAGGCCTTTGTCACACATTATATCATAGTCAGAAACAGTCTCTTTAGCAGCATGTGATGGGGAGGTAGTGAGGAGAGCTGATGACAGCTCTGGATATGGCCTTTAGCTAGCCTGAGTGTGGCAGGCTCAGTCAGTGTTATCACTAAAAGATATATCATATGCATATATGGCTGTCAGTGAAATACTAAGCTAGTCTGAAAATTACCTTCACCCCATGCACATGTGGCCAAAGACCAAGATGCCTGCTGTGCCAGATGAGGTCTCTATTTACAGAAACACCAGAATCTGGACAACTGGAGAATATCTAGGCAGCACCTCCAGCCCACCGAATCAGAACATGAGGGTAGGACCTGGGTAGCTAGAGCTTCTTAAAGCTTCCAAGTGATTCCACCATATTGACAAGGCTGAATGCTCCACTGACCCAGTAGGGATAGCGTCAAAACTAAGATAGAAAGTGAGACAGTAGGTGAGCAGCTTCATCCCTCAGCTGCTGTTAGCTTGCCTGAAACTGGCCAGGGCTCTGTCTGTCCTGTCTGAGATCTAAAAAGATTAAACAGAAGATGAAAGGAACCAGATAAAGAGAATGTTTTACCAAACATGTTGACAGGTTGCTGTGATTAAAGACAGTGTATTTGGCATAATTCTGACACCTCTCTGGATGTTTTAATGATACACAGTGAGCTTATGAATTTCAATAATGCTGCTCTGCTAAGCACTGATGCAGTAGATACTGCAGATAAAATTACCCATGGCCTGAGGTCAGTATTTCTATTTTGGTCAAGCTTCAAGAATGGCATATATAGCTTGATCATGCTAGCCCTTTTTGTCCTGGGAGTACTTTTATTCCTGCCCATCTTGTTAAAGCTTGTCAACATCAACATGTTGGCAGCCAAAGTACATGGCTTGAACCTGAAAATGGACCCCCCAGGCAGATTTATTAAATTAACAGGCTGGGAAGCCAAGGATAGGTAAGATTCTGCATAGAGCCTTAACAACCTAAGACAGAAGTGCATTGCTTTGGATACTGCATATTCCATGATGGGTAAGGAAGGCATTCTTGTCAGAACCACCTAAGACAGTCTTAGTCTTGTTAATGAAATAAAAAAGGGGGAGAGGCAGAGAGCCTTTGGGGCTGCTTGGCAAAAATCTGACATGGCCCAAGGACAAGGAAATGGGCTGCTTAGCAGAAATATGACATTGACCAAGGACAAGGAAGTAGGCTTCAGGCAGGCATCTCACATTAGGCTAGAACAAAGAAGGAATTTCAGGTAGGAATATAAATCTTAGGCTAGAACAAAGAAGGAATTTCAGACAGGAATATAAATTTTAGGCTAGAACAAGGAAGTAGGCTTCAGACATGAAAATGACTTTGGGCCAGGCAGTGGTGGCGCACGCCTTTAATCCCAGCACTTGGGAGGCAGAGGCAGGCGGATTTCTGAGTTCAAGCCCAGCCTGGTCTACAGAGTGAGTTCCAGGACAGCCAGGACTATACATCGAAACCCTGTCTTAAAAAAAAAAAAATGACTTTGGGCTAGGACAGGGAAGTAGGCTCAAATATTTTGGTCATCTCGATAAGCCCTTAGAAACAGTGATCATGGGAATGTCCACATAATTGGGTTTAATGCTTTGCTTGTTCTTTGACTATTTGTGTTTATTGTATTGCTTGTTCCTTGATTTTTTTGCATCTATTGTATTGCTAGACCCTCAACCTAGAACTGACCTTAATACATGCATGTAATTAAAATGGTATAAAAGCAAAAAGGAGAAGAGGGATGGGATAGGGGGTTCTAGGGAGGGGAAATGGGGAAAGGGAATGGCATCTGAAATGTAAATAAATAAAATATCCAATTTAAAAAAAAATTTTCAGGCCCAGCGGTGGTGGCAACACATCTTTAATATCAGTGTTCAGGAGGCAGAGGCAGGCAGATCTCAGTGATTCCAGGCCAGGCTTGTCTACAAAGTGAGTTTGGAAGGAAGGAAGGGAGGGAGGGAGGGAGGGAGGGAA
>NW_021604629.1:3412395-3437663 GCF_004785775.1 Grammomys surdaster | reverse complement strand
GGGAGGGAGGGAGGGAGGGAAGGAAGGAAGGAAGGAAGGAAGGAAGGAAGGAAGGAAGGAAGGAAGGAAGGAAGGGAGGAAGGAAGGAAGGAAGGAAAAATGAATGAATGATTAATTTTCATCCTGTATCGCACATGTTTTTTTAAAAACTGCCTAACCTATTTAGAATCCTAGAATGTCATTACCAAAGGGTTCTCTATCCAGACTGGCTCAGAAGCCCGTCCAGTCTGGGTGGCCTAGTTGGAGTCTTTCCTTGATGGGTAGACGTACTAATTATGCAACCTACTCAGTCACCCAAATACTAGTTACCAACAGCCGCGAGAACCATCCTCCTGTACCTTCCAAAGTCAACGAGTAGAGACTAGGACTCTTGGCCACCACGGTTGTATTTTATTAGTCCTACCTCAAGGTTTCATCAGAAAAGCCTCATCACCATGTCCACTGTCTTGAAAGAATAATGTATTACTGTTTTGGAATTGGACCTTGATAGGGTTGATGGTGCAAACATTTTTTTTAAAGTGTTCTCTACATTTGCATATTACTCTGAGACAGTCATCTGGATACTGAAAAACAAAAAGAGCCCATTGTCTATGGTTCCAGTCACCAGGTAGCACCAAGATGAAAGAGGAGAGGAGTGTGTCCTGAGAAACAGAGGCCACCTCTTGCATCTTCTGTCTTTCTCCTGTCTGAAGCCTATCTCACGGCCTCCAGGGTGCTCCTTTCCCGGTGAAACCGTGAGACAACTTAAACTCTCAATGACTTACACCTGAGCCTCATCCCCGGAGATGCTGATACAATTGCTCTGAAGCAAGACATGGGCGTTGAGATTTTTCAAATTTTGGCTTTTCTAATGTGATCAAGGTTGAGAACCACCGAGCAGGACTCTGCAGTTAAAAGACAAGGAGGGAAGAACAGAGTGGAAAGGAGACAGTCATCGGTCTTGGGGCTCACAGTTAAAGGGATTTTGAATAGCCTAGGGCCTGAGCCGGTCTCTTGTGGTAAAGTTAACTTTTCACAGGATCGTTTCCTGCAAAGTAGCACTGCCTTTCCAGCATTGTTCTTGTCTCACTTGGCATATATACATCCCTCCCTCCCCCGTAGAAACAAAGAGTGCTCAGGCAGGCATGTGGCACACACCCACTGCAACCCCAGCACTCAGGAGCAGAGGCAAACTGCTCGGTTTGAGAGCAAGTTCCAGGACAGCCAGGGCTACAGAGAGGCCATGGGGAGGGAGTAAGATGTAAGAATCTATGTTTATTAAGTCACTTGAGACAGAACACACTCTCTGCCATCCAGAGTCTCTATGACTATCATTGTCATACAAATAAACTTTTCACCAAGAATATGCTTTAAATTGCTTCATAATAAGTTATTTTTAAAAAAAAAAACATAAAATTATGTTTTCAACTGAGCTTCCTCTGTTGACTAAGTCCATTTTCTAATAAAAAGAAAAAAATGTGTAGCCTGTCTACTGGCTCCTCTGTGGCTCCACATTCAGAAGCAGGCGTAAGTGGGAAAGCCCCTGATACCCCACACTTCATCCAGGTTTGGCTAACTTGTCCCTGCTTTTTGTTAGCAGGTAGCTTTTAAGATTTTTGCACATTTGTTGCTACTTTCAGGACTATAAGAAATATTTCACTTTTTCTTCTTCATGTTTCATGCTTTTAGAAAAAAATTCTTTTTTTTTTCATTTTGGCTGATTTTTTTTTAATTTTCAGGAACTTTATTTGATGATAAAGGTGACAAGCATGCCAAGAAAGGAGTTTGTATCTGGGAGTGCATTGACAAGATGCATAAGCGGAGTCCCATCTTCTTCAACTACTTATACTCACCCGTGGAAACAGAGGTAGAGTTACAAAATCATTTGTCTTTTTCTAAATGTGCTGTATAAAAGTTTCCCTTCATTTTCGTATATGTAAGCATTTGAGTGAGTTTTATCCTGAAGGTATTTAAAAGCTTGAGGCGGCATAAGTTTGGGTCATAACGGAAATGGGAGACTATTCACTGAATACTTGATGAGAATCTAGGAGCTAGAACTTAGAAGGGGTAATGTCAACACACTCAAAGCAAAGAGCTTTACCAGTGAAGGATTAAAGGTGTACCACCACAGCAGGCCACAGTTGAAATTTTTAAATGCTTTAGTATATAATAAACCTAAGGAAGGGCACTGACATTTGAACCGCAGCCCAGAGGACAGCATATCTAAGGGGCAGCAAGGCATGGTCGTATGCATCTGCATGATCTAGTCCAAACCTGCAACAGGCAGCTTTGACTGCCTAAAGCTGGTGCTGATGACTCAGATCTCTAGAAGAACAGCAATTATTCGTAACAGTTGAACCATCTCTCTAGCCCATGATTTCATCTTTTACTTATTCGTGAGACCCAGTGTGGGCACATGCCTATGATCCTAGCATTTAAGTGACAGGAGCAGGGAGAAGTGCCAACCTCCTGTACATCGTGAGTTCTAGGACAACCTGAGCTACATAGCAAGACTTTGTCTCAAAAACATCACTAAAAATTATTCCTGGATGGGAACAGTTTTATACAATTCACAAAACACTTGGGATCCGGGAAGGTGTGATAAACAGAGCTTCAGTGCTTAGGGGATGCAGAGTCCCTGCCCTAGCCCAAGCACTTAGAACTCTGTCTGGCCTTCCTCCAGTGGAACCTTCAACAAGAAACCAAATGCTCATTTTTAAGTGGTGTCTTAGTTTGGGTATCATTACTATGAAGAGGCACCATGACCAAGACCACTCTTATAAAGAAAAACATTAGGTTGGGGCTGGCTTACAGTTTCAGAGGTTCAGTCCACTATCAGCATTGCAGCATGGAGGCTAGAGAAGGAGCTGAGAGTTCTACATCTTGATCCAAAGGCAGCCAGGAGGAGGGTCTCCTCCTTCCTGGGCAGAGCTTGAGCATAGGACCTCAAAGCCACCACAGTGACTCATTTCCTACAACCAAGGCCACACCTCCTAATACTGCCACTTTCCTTGGGCCAAGCATATTCAAACCACCACAGGTGGCTTCTCATCCAGTCCTTGCTCTGTGTACCTCCACATTCCTGGCCTAAATCCAAGCTGCTCCTTAGGCTACTTCCCAAGTCATCCTGCCTTGCCAGCGCATGAGTGCCAAGGCCTAAAGGAACCAAGTGGCTGCTTGGCAAGGGATAAACAGAGCTCAGCTCTGTGGCCTAGGGTATACACAGATGATTATGCAAGGCCGGGGTGGGAGGAGAAGGCTAAGCTGAGGCCTGTAAGCTGAAGGACCATCTTCCCCTGCGCCACTACTTCCTACTCTAGAACTACGAGTGACATAAGAACCTTTTATTTGAACTTGACCTTCCAAATCATTAGGAGGTTACATTTATTGGAGAAGGAAGGTTTTAACATGTTTTATTTGATGATTTATCAAATATATAAGTTTTAAATATTTAGATGAATTTATAGACACTTACTTTGTACTCTGTAAATATAAGGAGCTGCCAAGTAGTGAGTACCAAGTACTTCAGGGTTGAGGCGAAGTTACATTTCAGCGTTTTCTTTAAACAGGCCCTGAAGCCTAATGTAAATGTCTCCAGCCTAAAGAAGTGGGATTACTACACAGAAGAGACCCTGTCTGCAGGTCCGTCATACGACTGGATGATGCTGGGCCCCAAGCATCTTCCCCACGAGGAGGCAGATGGAGCTGGACAAGCCGGGCCCCAGAGTCAGAGGAAGACAGTGTGGCCGTGCTATGATGATGTGACCTGCAGCCAGCCAGATGCCCTCACAAGACTCTTCAGTGTAAGTCAGCCGTGTGTAGACACACCTACAGGTACTCTGAGCTCCAGAAGGCAGCTCAGACTTACATACTTACGTCTGTAATGGCTCCCTTAACTCTGGCTTGTCACAGATAGCAGTCTGAATCTAAAACAGCCAGCCTTGACCCCATGCCACAGTGGACACCACACTTAAACTGTTGGCAAAGGCGCCCCTCAAAGTGACTCTGTAGTGCTACAAGGAAGCAGCTGAGAAAACAGAACCATTTGCCTGGGCTGCCAGGGCTACTTGAGTTAGCTCTAGGCAATAGCTTTTGTGGGTGCTTTCCTTCCCTTGGTTAGAAATATAGAGAAATAGCTTATGGCCTGGTGAGACACTTTATGCAAGGCACATTCTGGAGCAGAGCCATCCTGGCAGTAGCCATCCAGGAACAGCTTTGTGTTCTGATGTGAGCCAGACAGTTCCTGAAGAGCCCTCTCTGTTTTCAAGCCAGGAAGAATACGCTGCAGTGATGGCTGTCTCAGACCCCTGTCAGAGGAAAATCATTTTCATGAGAATCTCTTGGTTCATTCTTTGCACATCTGGTTTGATGTTCCAAAGTTGAGGAGCTCCTCTCTCTCAAGAAAAACTAGTACCTGCCCAGTCCTTAGGGCTGGGACATGGGCCCACAGTTGGCCTTTAGCTTTGGTCATCAGATTTCCTACAGGCTGTCTAAGAGTGAAAGTGTTTGAGACACAGACTACATTTCTTACTATTTAAGTCAATCTGCTGAGTCCTAATAAGTCATGAAACCCAGCTACACTCTAGCCACACTGCTCATCTGGGCCTGGTACAGAGGAAACCTGTGCCTCTGGGTACATCTTGACCTACCATGAGATATTGCTCTGTCAAAACTATCTTTTTAATTTCTTTGCAGGAAATTGAAAAATTGGAGCATAAATTGAATCAGACTCCTGAGAAATGGCACCAACTGTGGGAAAAAGTTACCATGGACCTCAAGGAAGAGCCAAGAACAGATCATGTGAGCTTGCAAAAGGACCCTGAGCTTGGGATGGCGCTAGGTCAGATGGAGCCCACAACCTGCAACCCAGCCATGCTTGTGGTCAGAGAAAATGGTAGAAAGAGGGATCATGCCCTGGGGGTCCAGGGCAGAAGGTTCCAGATGACCAAATGCGTCATGAATGTCTCGTTCCCCACAGTGACATAATGCACATGTTTCAGGCTCTTGAGTCCAGAGGAAATTACTGGGTTCTCTCTCTCGGTGCCACTGTGGTCTCTGTTGACCTACCACAAGGGACAGGGAATGCCAAGCCTATGGTTGCTCCAGAGAAACAAGCACAGAGGAAGTATTCTAAGATGACAGCTCATGCTACTTTCTGTTTCCCATACTTCCTTTTCTGTTTGCTTTCTGTTTCTTCTTCCCTGTTTCCTATTTCTGCCATTAGAAATGTTTATCAAGCACATATGTCCAGGGCACTGAGCCCTATGCAGTCCAGTGAGTGTGGTTTGTACCTCATGCATGAGGAGGAAGGTAGAGAAATGTCAGTTACTAACTGCCAGGGCCACCACTCAGACCCTCAGCAGACCAACTCCCAGCCCCGCCCAGGAAGTGAGGACTCGTGAGTGTTCTGAAGAGCATGTCTGGTAGGAGAGGGCAAGACGAGTGAGTGAGAAGACAGCCCTTGATCAAAGGGCCTGGGCTGGGCCTTACCTTCAGCCTTCCCCCCACCACTGCTCAGAAACTGTTAGTGCTTGGACATAAAGCACCATCAGCCAGAAATAATGGATTGTTTCTAGATTTTTTTTTATTATGAAAGTAAGTTGTATTTTTAAAGTAACAATACACAGAAGGTTATCAAAAGATGTATAAACTAGAAATAAGATACTTACTGTACGTGATATTTTAAACCTGCTTTGTTGGCATG
The DNA here is from genome assembly GCF_004785775.1 of Grammomys surdaster. Classification (NCBI taxonomy): domain Eukaryota; kingdom Metazoa; phylum Chordata; class Mammalia; order Rodentia; family Muridae; genus Grammomys; species Grammomys surdaster. Next base: position 3,431,980 of record NW_021604629.1, on the reverse strand, counting down.
CATGCCACCCATTTGCATCATTTTGGTAGTTGTCTAAACTCCATCAGAAAGGAACAGCAGTTGTGGGGTTTGTTTGTTTGTTTATCGGTCCCCAAATAATAAATATTTAGTTTATTTCTACTTTTTGTACCCAAAACACACAAACAAACACAGGATAAAGTCTTTGTACACATGTTGGCTCACAAGTGAGTTTTTACCCTGAGATACATTTGAATGAATGAAATTATCAGGCTTTAAGAAAAGCCACTGGGAAACTTTTCTAGCTCCTATTCTGTCTTTTTCAGTCCCTAAGACACTCATCGGGGTCCCCAGGAATTGTGTCTACCAACGTGCCTTCCTATCAGAAGAGGCCTGCACTGCACCCGCTACACCGCAGCCCCAGCGAGGATCAGAGTACCACCACGGCCCCGTCTAACGGCGTAGAGCACAGGGCGGCCACACTTTACAGCCAGTACACATCCAAGAACGACGAGAACAGGTGACAAGCTGGATCCTGCCGTGTCAGCCTAAGCAAGCCCTGTGCCAAACAGCCTTTGCAGACTCAAAATGGATTTGCTTTCGCCCTTTGGGTTTTAGTTTTCTTAAATGCTTCATTTAGATGATTCTGTGGCGGATCAATATTTAGAGATGATGTGTCAGGAAATACTTTTTCAATAGTATACATCACAAATCCTACTCATCTTGGCTGAAAGAAAAGAATTGACTCACAAAAACTAGGGATGCCAAGGGCATGCTAGTGTCTCTCATGATGTCTTCAGACTTCTGTTTCCAGCTCCGTTTTCCCTCAGTATTACAGCATTCCTAGCAAAGCAGAAAGCATAGAAACCAAGAGTTCCTAACCAGGAGAGTGTTGACCCCAGCAGACAGAGTCAGCCTCTCCCCAAAGAGCTAGGGACTGACTCCAAGGAGGGCTCTGACTAGGGAGACAGAAGCCTGACAAACAAAAGCCAACATTCTTGTTTGTTAATAAAGGTCAGAATAAACTGTTTTGTTTTTTCTTCTAGATCCTTTGAAGGAACCTTATACAAAAGAGGAGCACTGCTGAAAGGTTGGAAACCCCGCTGGTTTGTTTTAGATGTAACAAAACACCAGGTAAGACCCAAAGACACTGCTCTGCCCAGGCTGTCTCCGTCCCTGCTTGTGTCTTTCTCACACACAATCTGCTTACCCAGGGCCTCACCTATGCAGATGGTGGCTCTTCCTAGGCCCCAAATGCCCCTGAGCCCTGGCAGTAATCTTTGGAAGGAAGTTTTAAAGCAGTCTCTACCTGGAGCACAGCTAAGGCAAGACAGTTGAGCCCAGGGTGCTCAGAGCACTGGAACTCTGGTACATAAATGCCTCATCTTAAACGTCTGGAAGCTTCCGGGAGCTTTAACCTGGTGCATGAATGTAGGCACTTGTGTCTGCCCAGTCCCTTCCAGGGTACAGCTGTCCATCATCCTTGCTGCAGAAAAATCCATTTATGACTGAATTTACTCAACAGTTATTGCACCCCACCTCACTGCACTGGTTACTAAGCGGGGCACTTACTAGAGTAGGAGAGCACTGGGAGGGAATGTGCCCACCCAGCCCTGGGAGTCACAGCAGGCTAGGCTAGACCTTCCTTAAGACATCTCTGCCATGCTTTTAACTATGGCTGTAACTGCTACAGGTTAGACTTCCCGTGGTGCTCTCTGCTCCTGTACTCTCCATCCGCCCGTAGCACCTTCATTACAAGAGCACTGCCACCTCTGCTTCAGGCTGACTTGTTTGTGGTCAGAATGCAGTATCAGGAAGGACCTCAACTGTGGGACAGCATCAGGAGGACCCCTTCCAGGTCAAGGCTGGTCTGGGGCCACCTTTTCCTCTGGTTCAAGTGCTTTCTTGGTTTTTTTGTTTGTTGACCCATATGAAGACTGTTGAGATTTTCAAATATACAAACAGAAGCCCTTTTTAGAGTAGCATTTTAAAATAGCAGTGTCCCTGGAATCACAGAACCCTCACTGTGTAGAAAAGTTCCATTAAACCACTAAATATAACATAGGAAAAATCATGATTTTACTATAATTTAAAATTACATCAAATTATACTTGTATTCTTAACCAATCTTCTGGAGTTCTTTAGCATGGAAAGTGTACGGTTTTCCATCTAGTCCTGCTGACACTGTGCCTGGGGCTGGGGGCCGAGCCACGGTGATGGAAAGCTGATCGCATTCCTGCCGTGTACACTGGAATCCCGACTGGGCCAGGAAGGCTTTCACCAGCAAGCTTTTAAAATACTTCATCATTTCTTCTTATTCCAAAGTAATGCATGGTTATTGTGCCAAACTTAAACATCTCAAAGAGCTGGCAGCTGGGAGCTGTCTGTGATGTCCCTCGGCGCCCTTTTAGACTGTGTTTTTCTCCTTCCAACTTGCTGTTGCTTTGAAGCCCTCCTTGTCCTTTGTCCATGCCAGTCCATGCTGCGCTGACGAGCAGTTCCTGTCCTGTGTAAGGCAGAGGTGGGAGGGGGCTACACAGGCACACGTATCCTTCACGTTAGTCCTCATCATCTTTCTAAGAAGGTTTCTGAAAGCGTATGGGGTCCTCGCCTCTGTAGTGTTCCTCAGCCAGAGGAAAGGCTGGACGGACTCTTGTCATTTCAGTTGTTGGGCCAGGCTGGGGCGACTCCGCTGTCTGTAGCTCGGTGGTGTTTCTTCTGTGACTTGCTGTTGAGATCCTTTTTCAACTAGATTGAAATCAGCATCCAGGAATTTCTTTTCATGAGGTTTTGTTTTGTTTGTTTGTTTGTTTGTTTTCTTTAAGACAGGGTTTCTCTGAGTAACAGCACTGGCTGTCCTGGGACTCACTTTGAGGACCAGGCTGACCTTGAACTCACAGAGATCCACTGCCTCCCAAGTGCTGGGATTAAAGGTGTGTGCAAGAGGCAGCCAGCGTTGTTAATGCTGGAGTCTTCTTCCGTGCAGAGTCAGCACCTACCAGCAAGGTGCAGAGGAATATGATCAGATACGGTCTGGAAAGCCATGCCATGTCCCCTTTCTGTGTCCTATCTGTCTCTTTTTGGTCCTAGCTGCGATACTATGATTCAGGGGAAGACACAAGCTGTAAAGGCCACATTGATCTGGCTGAAGTAGAAATGGTTATCCCTGCCGGCCCCAGCATGGGAGCTCCAAAGTACACAAGTGACAAGGCCTTCTTTGACGTAAGTTCCTCTTACCTGTTCTGCACGGCTCTCCATGACCTACAAACATTACCCCCCCCAGGAGTGGGTAGTCACTAAAAAGGGGTGTTTAGTTGAGGCTGTGGGTGAGTGGCAAGTAAATCCCATGACTTTCCTTTCCACACTGCCCAGCACTGTCCCCTCCTCTGCCTTTGCTATAGCACTGTCACTGCCCATAGTCACCAGAGTGAAGAAAGGACAGTCAGTGAGGGTGGGAAAGGATGGACACAAGGACAGCCAACATCTTCCGGAGTTGTCTTTGATGAAGGAGATGGGGATGGAGTCCCAGGACCAGCTGGTGCCTCTGGCCTTTCTTACATAGCACCAAAGTAAGAACAGTGTGCAAAGCTCTCAGAGGAGCTGTGCTACCCCTAACAGAAACTCAGAGCCAGGGAACAACACCATAGCCTATAGAGGGATGGAGAATGTAGTCTATCACTTTATAAAACTCTTCATTTTAAGGACTAGTCAGGGACTAGATAAGTCATCTGTTTGCATGGCCCTTAAAATACCCAAAGACCCACTCATGATGTTAGAACTGGCAGTTATGTCTGTCCGGGATGGGATTAGTTTGATACTCACCCAAAGCCAAAAAACAGTCCCTGCTTATATCTCCCCTTCTGTCATTTGGTTCTGTAGCTCAAGACCAGCAAACGAGTGTATAACTTCTGTGCCCAGGATGGGCAGAGTGCCCAGCAGTGGATGGACAGGATCCAGAGCTGCATCTCAGATGCCTGAAGCCCATGTTAGACAAGCACGAGAGGAGCTAACGGATCTGCCTGACAGGGTGATGACGGTCATCCCAGGGCCCGAGGTTCTGCTTACTCTGTCCCCTCTTGAAGCAATTTCCATGTCACACAGGTCTGGGTAGGAGGTCTGGCCCTCTCCCTGCAGCATTCCAACAGGATTTCAGTGGCTGGGATCAGAGGAGGCCCCCAGACCTGCCGTTGTCATCTCCTAGGCAAGGTGGCTCCCACTGAGTCCTCAGTGCCAGCTCTCTTGTTCTCCAAAGCCATAACTTCCTTCGAGAACTTTTGACAACAGAAACCCAAACCTTCAAAGGTCACTGTAATCCACATAGGTCTCCCATCAGACATACCTACTTTACTGCCTGATCTTTGAGATGCTTGGCTCCCTGGTGCTGCCAAAAGGTGCTTTCATGGTCCTTGCCCAGAGCTTCACAGCAGGAGACATCGCTACTCAGTGGCAGGCAGAGGGGACTGCAACAATGGCACAGTGTGACCTGAGCCAGTGCAGGAACACTGCTTCAAACCACCAGTCTCTGAGGACACAGCGCCTGGGTCCCGTGTTCTCTCCTGTTCCTGACAGCTTCCTATAGAGTAACAAGCAGGAGCAGAGCGTGCGACCCCGCGGAACACTAGCACTGAGCTAACCTAGGAGCCAGCTGGACAGACAGACAGCTGCTGCCAGCACACGTGGGACAAGGCCAGATAACTAGACAGTACTGCTTGTGAGAAGAACTGCTCTCACAGCATCCCAGTTCCAATAACCTTGTTTCCTTAAGCCTAACTCAAGGATGCTTTTCACCTGTGGGGAACCTGAGCAGCCACTGCTGCCGCTGGCCCCAGTGGCTTGATCAGTGTGTTTGTTTTGAAATGTTAATATGTTAAATACCGAACTAATATTTCAAAATATGTATATATGATTTCTATATCCTGATTTTTTCAGATAGCCTGCTTATAATTTAATATAAAAATAACTAAACTGATTCATAAGATTTTAGTAATAAAAGGTTGTTTCCTTTTTAAAGAATAACTACTTTGTAGATTAAAAATAAATCGAATTTTCAAATTAAAAATTATCAACTCACTAGAAAATAGAACTGTATTAATATATAAGAAATTGGGAAAAAATGAAGGAGTTTTTTATCATATTCATTTTATAAATTCGCCACCTGTGAAAACGGTTCTTGCACATTATTTGTATTTTCTTTGTATATGAAATAATTTTTTGTACTTTAAACTCTGGAGCCCATTGTACTTTCAGCTCTTTGAAGCTGTGCCCACTACTGCTTTTGTAACTGGATTCTTTTAACTCCCATGAAGGCATTGTGTGCCATATGCTCACTAACCACCCAGAATTAAATTTATTTCCTAAGAAAAAGAACCTCTTGAGTGCTGTGAAGTCAGGTCCGCTCTGCACTGTGCCGTACTCAGGAGCCACATGGGGCCAAGGCTCCGTCTAAACTCTGGCTTGGGCCTCGGAAGCAACAGAGATGCTGGCCTGTGGCCATGAGCTTCTGGATCCCAACACGGCTCTGCGACATTCGGGGAAAGCCTGAGGCATCCTCCTGCTCCCGCAGTAAGCTGTGCCAGGTGCCAAGCTCCTACCTCTCCTGAGCCAGTTTCCTCTGGTGTGTGGCAGATTATAATGATTTCAGGCTGAAGACACTGAAATCTTGCTGGGTCACAAACTTTTCTGGGTTGAAGAGTTGGTTTCTGCAGGGGACATTTTGTCCAACAGTCTTTGGAGTTTACCTCACATAGCTGAAAGGAATGCTGGTCCTGACATCAGCCAGGAGCTTCAGCACCTTAGGTGAAGCAGTGCCAGCCAGGGGGTCACAGGCCTCCTCAGTGGTCAACCTAGGACCTGCACAGTGCCATACTTTGTCCCTGAAATTCTATGAGGAGGGAAACTGGAATTGGGGGCTGAGCCGGTTCTGTGTTCACAGCCTTGAGCTGCTCTCCATAGCTGCAGTCAGAACAAAAGGGAGCGGGGAGAAAGGCCGAGGCTGTCGCTGGCCCTGCTTGTGGCTCTGGAAAGATGCAGTGAGGCTTGCTAGCACAGGTCCCATTGTGGCCAAGCCCTATATCCTCTCAAGTCCTTACCCACTGTCCCTACTCCAGAGCCAGCGCTCACTCTAACCAAGCTGTTATTGTGTTGTGATTTAGGAGTTATTTAGTAATACCATCCTAGGATGAAGACATTGTGAGGACCTCGGGTGATAAGCAGGCAGTGCCCTCATAGGACTGTGGGTGTGTGCCATCACATGCAGGCTCCTGTTAGTGGCATTCTTTATATACCCCCACATACTCAGAATGCTGTTTCAAAGTCATTGATACAAAACTCATCACGAGGTGGTTCATATGTTGTTCATACTAAGTCCTCAGAAGCCAGGGTGTACTTTACACATACAGCGTATCTCAGCTTGGACTGGTGCTGTCTTTTCTTAGATATTAGTTCTGATATGCAAATTGCATGTCATTTTTTTCCCACACAGTCCTATACCAAGTGGCTTGTCCAACAATTCAGTTTGGTTTTGCTATTAACTCCCCAGAGAGAGCACAATGTGCGTGGGTGCATAAGACCATCCAGCTACACATCTGTATGCTCCCAAGCCTTCTCCTTAGACTCAAGAATCTGCTAGAGCAAATACCTGAAAGTTTACCCTGAGACATAAACCTGGGCAGTTAAATGGAAATCAGATAGTATGTAAGGTAAGAGGGTCTTAGTTCAGCAGCCTGGTGGCCAGTCCACCCTGACCTCTCCTAGTCTGATTGTTGAAGAGTTTCAGTAATTCAGCCGCATGACTCCCCCACTCCTGATACAAGAGGAGGAACTGAAAAGTCCCACCCTCTCTTTTACTGCCACACCTTTTTGGTGAGGGGTCCCCATCCCAAAACTACCTAGCAGTTCTGCCCTGCATTGTCCCTTAGCAAATGCAGACATGGTTGAAAGAGGCTCGTTACAGATACAGACCCTCCTGTCACTCAAGACAGCAGCCATGTGGCGTCTGTTTGCACAGCTCTGTATATTGAGCCCTGGACGCTTCCGCAAAGCCCTGTTCCTGCTGCTCCTATACTAGATGACACAGTTGAGGCAGGGTTGGCATCAGGAAGGGCTGGTAGCAGGACACTTGGGTTGCCATCTTTTAATTAAGTGTGTGACCTTGAACTAATCCCTTAATTCTGCTGGACTTTGACCTATGACATAAAGGATGCATGGGGCCAAAGAGGTTTGCTCATGTGTAGAGCACATGAGGCACTGGGTTCAGTCTACACAGATTCCAAATGCAAACTTTACCTTAGCAAGAACTTACATTTTCAACTGAAATATAAAAGAGCTACTGAAAAGAACATAAACTAATCACCTTGTTAAAATGAAGATTCCAAAGGTCAGGGATGCTACATGGTAGCACAGCATGGGCTGAGCTATACCACACCCTGGCTCCCATCCCCAGCACCAAAGCAAATAGGATTCTAACTGAACAAGTGTGGGTGGGGCTGCCATCGCAAGAGTGTAGCAGGCATGCTGTCTCGATCGTCAGAAGCAGGTACACACAGAAGAGAGGACATACAGAAAGAGCCAGAAGCCACGATGCAAACCAGACCTTTGGCTCACCTTCCAGGGATACTGACCTATTCTGAACATAGCTTGTTCTTCCTAATTGCACAGTCTAAGTTAATCAGACATCTCATGACCACGTTCCAGAGACCTACTGAATTCCCAGTCCAAAGATACAGGTTCCTCCCAGTGGTGTGCCAGGCCAGGAGACATTGCAGGAATAGGTGCAGCTAAGTCAGAGTTGTCATCACACTCTGTTTTGTTTTGGTTTGTTTTTTCTTTTTTGTTTTTCAAGACAGGATTTCTCTGTATAGCCCAGGCTGTCCTGGAACTCACTCTGTAGACCAGGCTGGCCTCAAACTCAGAAATCTGCCTGCCTCTACCTCCCAAGTGCTAGGATTAAAGGCATGCGCCACCAATGCCTGGCTGTCATCCCACTCTGAATGACTCATGTCCAAAGACCAGTAGACAAGAGGAACTACTGCATGCCCAATGGAACTGAGCTTTGACACTGCCTCCTTAGTGCTGGGATTAGAAGCATGTACCACTATCATCCGGCTAGCATGTGTCTTTTGTACTATGTATTAATGCCCTCAGAAAGCACCCAACAATATAGAACAGGCATTAAATAAGCAAGTGGGGATGATTTGTACAGCTCACAGGTGCCCATCCTTGTCACTGCCTGCAAAGCAGGGAAAAAAAAAAAAAAAAAAAAACTTTTGAGTTTGAGACCAGCCTGGTCTACAGAGCTAGTTCCAGTTTAGCCAAGGATACACAAAACCTGTTGGGAGTGGGGGGAGGCCATGTCTACTCCCACATCGATACCCAGCCACATATGTCTCCCCACCCCATCTCCCCTCTCGTTCCTTTACTGACCACATATCCAGGCTTTAGGATTTCCCAAGTACACGTATGTATGTGTGGTGCCTTGGACCACCTTTCCTTATACACAAAAAACAGCCAAGCACTCCCCGAAACTCTGCCCACAGGAAGAGTTTTCTCTGCCTTAGGTATTTTTCTCATGGTGAGACATGCATTCGTGTGTCAGATGACAACCCTGTAGGAGTTGGGTCTCACTCCACCATGTAGGTTCTGGGAATGGAACTCAGCTCATTAGGCCTTGTGGCAGACACCTTTACTTGCTAAAACATCTCACCAACCCTCCCTGCCTTTTCTACTAAAGTCAGGGGGTCCTGTCTGTCTTTATACTTGGTCCCATTAACCAGGTCACCCTATCCATAAACCAGACTTGGGCTTTTCCTTCTCTTCTAGCTGATCACACAGGACTAACTCTAAATGGTCATGTGTCCAGGCAAAAGAACAGGCTCTGTTCTCATTCAACGTGCTCGTTCCCTCTGGCCCTGCCTAGACTCACTCCCAGATGGAAGCTTTCTCTGTTCCAATAGACTACCACACCCATCTCTCTTTAGGACTTTGAGAGTCTGACAGAAGCCCACTCAGAAATAGCAACTTGACGTAGTCACCAATGTGCATACCTCTGTAGCTAGGATGGTCTGAATGTAGGAGTCCCAAGTCCAATACAGTAATTTCTGCACAAAGTTTGCCACACAGTCACCCAGTCTGGCAAATCACTGTTTGCGCCAAAGCTTGAAACTTTGGCTGAGTCCTTTCCTCTTGAGGGGCCCCTCTACAACTGCAGCCTTTCATGCCACCCAGAATTAATATGATGCCTCTGACCTCCGAAAAGTTCACTTGACACAATGCTTTCTTTATTGGGGCATTTCTTTACCCAGATGGGGATAACCCAGCATATTCCTAACTACTGGACCCTTAAAACAGTGGCTCTCCGCTGAGTGTGGTGGCACATTCCTTTAATCCCACCACTCAGGAGGCAGAGGCCAACCTGGTCTACACAACAAGTCCAGGACAACCAGGGCTCTGTTACACAGAGAAAGCCTGTCTTGAAACCCTCCCCCACCACCACCACCAAAAAGTGGTTCTCAACCTTCCTAATGCTATGACCCTTTAATACAGTTCCTCATGTGGTGACCCCCAACCATAAAAGTATCTTGTTGCTACTCCATAACTGTAATTTTGCAATGGTTATGAATCATAGTATAAAAAGCTGATGTGCAGGATATCTGATGTGTGACCCCTGTGAAGGGATTGTTCAATCCCCAAAGGCGTCACACCCAGTTTGGGGACCACTGCCTTACAACCTTCACCGGAGCTGGTCTCTTCGTTGTCATGGGCTCCACAGGCCTGTGAGACAGGGTTTTATACAAGGCACTCCTGGTGTATCCCATTGGCCCACGTGATATCATTAACACAGGAATGGCTTGGAATTGTGGGGACCCATTCCAGATGGTCCCGGTCTTCAGACTATAACAAGAAGTAGGAGATTTAACACAACCCATGGCAAAGCCACAAATGGATAACAGTTATCTCAAGTGAATGTGAAATACATCCAAGCCTGTTTTCTAATTGGAAGGGAAAGGACACATTTGCTAAATGAGATGATACACCACAAACCTCTCCTGTGGCCAGCCTAGAACCTGCTGTTAATAAGAACCTGCTGTTAATAAGGGTCTTTATTTATTAATCGGTGATGTGAACTGTCACATAGCACCGTGCTGCCGCAGGGTGACCACTGAGCAAGTCTGAGGTGGCCTACGGTCTCCCTCAGGGCCCACTGTGTATCAATGGAGTCAGACTGGTGTCACAAGTGAAGAAATAATAGGGGCCAGCACCCCTAAATCCTTTGGATTGCCAGTGGCGGCGCTAACCTCTGACAACCACCGCAGGGAGGTGCCATTTTTATTTATATCCGCCACAGTTAAGGCAGCAGACTGACAACTCAGGAGAAGTTGGTTTCTCAGATTGCCAACAGATGGACCGGGATAAGACTTTGAGTATAGTAAGTGTTAATGTCAACTCAAGCTCCCTTTGCTAGTCTTTGACGTTTGTCATCACCTGCTGCCCTCCCCTGTAAACACACAAGTAAATGGCCACGTATAAGGTCCCTGCCTTAGTAACACTGTGACAAAAGCAACCTAAGGAAGGAGGGGTTTCCTTTGGCTCATGGCGGGATGGTACTGTGTGCTGTGTGGAGAAAGCATGATGGGGGTTTCGAATGGCTGGTCAGTGTGCACCTAGGCTGGGAGCAGGAAGGAGGCTGGTACTCAGCCTGCCTTCCCCTTTTATTCATCTTGGGACTCTAGCCACGGGCTGGGGTTACCACATTCAGAATGGACCTTCGAGCCTTAGTTGAATCTCTGTGGACACAGCACACAGACACACCCAGAAGCATGTTTCCATGATTATTTAAACCCCATCAAGCTGGCAGTGGACATGAGCAGACCATCATAGACCTATTACAGTTTGCATATGAAGTGTCCCCAAAAGCTTGCACACTGAAGGCTTGTTCCTCAGTCTCTAATCTAATGTGTCACATGCCAGGGGCACTAGATCTGTCTACATCATTGAGTGATGCCCACGTTGATTCAGACTTTTTCTTTAAGATTTATTTACTTTATTTATCTGAGTACACTGTAGCTGTCTTCAGGCACACCAGAAGAGGGCATCGGATCCCATTACAGATGGTTGTGAGCCACCATGTGGTTACTGGGAATTGAACTCAGGATCTCTGGAAGAGCAGTCAGTGCTCCTGACCACTGAGCCATCTCTCCAGCCCCTGGTTCAGACTTCTAAGAGCTACCTCAGCAGAGACTGCTGTCTCCCCACAAGGAGCACTCTCATGCCCAGGACGCTGCCTTTCAGCCCCTTTCACTGAGCATCTCAAATCCTAAAGTCAGGTGGGCAAAGTCAGGTGGGCCAGGCCTGCCCCAAGCAGTCAATTCTCATTAGTCTCTCAGAGTGACCTACCATGTCTCCAGATTATTCTAGAATTCAACATCTAATCCTTGGCAAGCCAAAGGATAAGTGGAGATGCCTTTTGCCTTAAGAGCTGAGGCCTCGGTTACCCTCAGCACAGGGCACACCTCTCAGCAGGCTGCTTGCTGTCTATAGCTTAGGCCAGAGAGGCCATGGTGCCAGTGTCCTCAGGGACATGAATCCCTAATCCTCACTGGTGACAGAGCCATAGAACCACCCCACCCCCAGCCAAGCTCTTCAGCTGCTGCCAAGTGGCCTCTGGACTTACACTGCAGGAGACATGGTTTCTTTGTCAGCCACCACAGAGCCCTCAGCCCTCCCTCCTTCATGACAGCCTATGGTACTGACTGACAGAGCACCATCACATAGTCCATGGTAACCAGGAAGTCCTTCAAAGGGCACCAACACGTCCCCACTTCGTCCATACCTCCAATGCTGACCCGCCATGCCTGCTACAGCAGCCTCTCCTAGGGGGGACTTTTCCAGTCACTTCATAGTGAGTCCATTCAGCAGCTGACCCAGAGATCACCTGTCTGTCAACCAGGATGGGCTGGGCTGGGCTCCCCTTCTCATCTGTGGGAGATGGTCCCAGCCCCCATCGACCCATTTAAACTGCCTGGACCATTTAGATCCTACAAGAACAGACACCGAACTGGCATCTGATATGCGAGAGACTTATTTCTAGGGAAACAGCTGTGAGGAACAAGGGCAAGGAGTGGCTGTGTGACCAGGATGCAGGTGCAACCCCATGAGGGACACAGGGAAGGCAGGAAGGCTATATGGAGAACCATCAGGCTCCAGGAAGATACCTTATATAGCCATTTACAAGCTGTAACAAAGCTATACGGGCTTGGGACGTAGTTCAGTTGGTAAAGTACTTACCCAGCATGTATAGCACCCTGGGTCCGATCCCCAGCACTGCAGACCTATGACCCCAACACTGGGAGGTGGTAGTGGGAGAATCAGAAATTTTAAGTCATCCTCAGCTACGTAGGAAGTTTGGGGTCAGCCTGGACTAACTACACAAGACTCATCTTTAAACAAAAATCAAAATTGCCATGAAGTTTTACATCGTCCAAGAATGGACATCCTTAGTAACCAGCAAGAGCAGCCCATGGCCACGGTGATGCACCTCAGAGCAGCTGGGCCAGCTGACAGAAGCACTCAGAGCCTTATCCGAGAGGGTACTGCCAGTAACGTAGAGTTAGCTCTCTTGGAGCTCTCTGCCCACAGGAAGAAGTGCCAGTGCCCATGTACACAGATGCTTCTGGCCGTGGGCAGTTAACCCCTGATTTCTCTCAGCCTTCTGAGAGAAAGGCTTCACCTGCAAGTAAGGAATAAAAACTGAAAAAATGGCCTGACTCGGTGATGAAGTAGGAGCCAGGAAGCCTGGGGACCTGAGTTCAGTCCCTGAGGGAACTGACTCCTCAAATGATGGTCCTCGGACCTCCACGTGTGCGCTGTGGGGCTCAGGTGTTCATGTACCACACGCACACACACGCATGCACACACACAGTAAATGCAATAAAATTTGTATTTTAAAAACTGAAACAGCCAAGAGGTGATGGCGCACAACTTTGATCCCAGCATTCGGGAGTCAGAGGCAGGCAGATCTCTGTGAGTTCAAGACCAGCCTAGTCTACAGATCAAGTTCCAGGACAGCTAGGGCTGTTACAGAAAGACACCCTATCTAGAAAAAACAAAAAACAAAACAAAATTTGAATATATAAATGCCCCCTCTCTTAACAATGGTTTGACTGAGTGTGTTTGTTCGTTTGTTTGTTTGTTTTTTACTTTACAACAGTGCAGAATACAAAGTCAGTAGAAACAGTTCAAATGTTGACCTTACATCTGTTCCCAGGATAAAGGCATACGGCATGTCAGACCTTTATCCTGTAGGGCGGAACCTCTTTCAGTGAGTAGGGCACCAAAGCCAGTGTGTTGTCTGTCCATCAGCCAACAGCATTTACTAGTGCTATCAGGCCACTTAGTGGGGCCCAGTGTAGCTCCCATTCCCAAGGGGATGCTACCGATGTCCAACAGTGCACTGGGTTGCTAATCAAGGATGCTAATCAAGGATGCTAATCAAGGATGCTAATCAAGGATGCTAATCAAGGATGCTAATCAAGGATGCTAATCAAGGATGCTAATCAAGGTTGCCAAACAAGGGCCAGGCAGTTAACACATCTTCATCTTATACTAGTCCCTACTTAGGGTGGATTAAACAGAACAGATCCCCATAAGCCAAGGGATGTCCGTATATACAAATACTACGCCAATTAATGCTTCAAACTGTGAGCCCGGTGGGGTTTAGCCAGCTGCATAGTGACATTAGGACCTGCTGGTCCCCAGCTCTCCTCAGGGATCTACAGTTTAGGATTCAAGAAAGTCACACTGTAAGGTCAAAGTCAACCATTTGTGTGGCACCACAAAAAATGGTCTCCACGTTCTAATCCCCGGGACATGAGACCCCATTGTATCCACGGTAGAGGACAAAGTAAGGTTGCAGGTAGGCTGGCCTCCAGAGGTCATCCTGGACAGATGGACCCGATGCCACGACATCGAGGCTTATCAGTGGAGGATATGCTGGAGCGATGCCAGCAGAAAGACTCGGACAGCCACTGAGAGCCCTGAAGATGGAAGGAAATCTTGAGCGGGGAGCACACAGCCTCCGGAAGCGCTCAGTAACATGCTGTCTCTAGTCGCTGGCCATAGCGTCATGAAGTTACTCATCTAGCCTATCAGACAGGTGCCGAGGATGTAGGGAGGGGAGGAGCCCTGGACGAGGAAGCCTGCTAGGATGGCATAGGGTTAAGAGTCAGACACACGGCAGAGGTACCTCAGAGAGTATGAGCCGGTGTCTACAGAGGTGTGTGCATGTGATAATGCAGTCATGTGCACGCACCAGCAGTACTGTAAAAGGCGTGCGCATTCACATGCACACAAACCACACCCTGGTGACATTAACACTTACAGCCTTTCAGACATGGACCCACCCTCACCTGGTTCTGCCAGGTTCTGGTGGCCTCTTTAACACCACTGGCTGAGTTAGTCGATGGGGGGATAGGGCTACCTGCCATGCCCGTCTCTAGCCTGGCTGAGGGTAAGGGGGGTGGGGGCCTAACCAACAAAAGGTAAAAACATTTCCCTTCCCAGGACCCCAGTATGTGAGGATCCTCCAACCGCCGGCCTTTTCCCCACCCCAAGCCTAGGATAGCGCCTACTGTGAAGGAACTGATCACACAAAACCCTGGCCACATGTTTACATAGTCAACATGCATCCCTTGATGTTCCGTGCTGATGCCTGCTCAGACACTCTGGACCCTAAATAAAGTCTGCAAGTGTTGTACCCAGGGTATCCAAGCTGTTCAGGTAAGGACAGGCAGGAGCCAGCAGAAAGGCACAAGGAATGCACAGCCTGCACAGCCTGCCTTGGGGCAGAGACCCGAGGCATTTATGTTGGCTCTTAGATAAAGCGATGGCTGGGCAGAGGTGAAGTGGGGGAAGGAAAGAAGCCCGGCCAGTCTCAGGGATCTCCGGAGTGAGGCGCGTTCAGGACAGGCAGGTTGGGAACTGTTGAGTCTGTTCAGACTTGAGGAGGCAGAAGATCTGGGTAGGTTAGGCCCTATCTGGTGGGACTGTTGAATGGATTCCCAGGCAGCCGGGAGGGGAGAGCTGGCCAGGCAGGGAGAAGCCAGGCCCTGACAGGACATGTGTATTAGGGAAACTTTTCAGGGGGTTAAATGAACTTGTCTTAGGTCACACAGCACAGACTCGTGGAGCTAGGATTTGAGCCTAGAATTGTCTGATTTTATCCTGTGTGCCCTTCTTTCCAGCTAGGCCAGAGAGGGAGGGACCCTGTCAGCCCTGCCTGGCCAGGCTTCTAGACAGCTGTTCAAGGCTAGGAGTCCCCTCCTGGGGGACCAGACAGGACATAAAGTTCCTTTTCTAGGAGGAACTTGAACCTCCTAGTAGAGAGCAGGGCCCCAGCTGATTTAGGCCCTCACGTCCTCTGCCTCACACAACCGGAACACTGGAGAGGCACTTCAGCCATTCGGCATGTGGGGGCCCTTGACTCACTTCCAAGAGGAGCCCAGCCAAGCTTGTTCCTCCCCTCCCCACGCTGCCACACAGCCCAACCATAGCTGAGCCTTCTAGGAAATCCAGGCCTGGGCAAGTAACAAATGGATGGCTCTGGGCTCAGGAGGTGGTGCCTTGCGACCCTGTGTGGGCCAGGCTTTTCTCTCCAGGCTCCTGTAGCCTCGCTCTTCTGGCTTCTGGCTTCCGGCTCCCACTCTGCAAGCCTTGGCCTCAGCCAGCCACGGTTTCAACAACAGATCCCTGGACTGCCCCCCACTCTGGCCACAGCAGATCCATCTCCTCATTCCCCGAGGTCCCCTGAGGTTCGACGTTCTGTACAGCCCCAGCCAGAGGAATGTGAGCCATTCCCGGCATCTCCTCCCCTGCGGCCAGCCTGGAGAGAGGCTGGGGCCTCTGGGCCCTGCTGACAGGAAATTAGCTGGGCCTGGCCTTCCCCACTGCCAGCTGCTCTGCTGACCCTGACCTGTGTTTTCTGAAATTTGATCCTGCGAATTTCAGAACCTCTTCCAGGTCCCCAGGAGGCCTGTGGATCTCTAGCAAGCCTGTACCCCGCATTCAGGTTGGCCCCTCCTGCCCTGCAGAGGGCTGGACCTGAGACTGGGCTGGATGAAGTCTGCAGCTCTGTCCTGAGCAGACCCCACTCCTCTAGGCCATCGACCCCTGATGTCCCGTAAAGTGCAGCCTAGAGACAGTGGCTACAATATGGAGGACTGAAGCAGTGTCCCCAAGACCACTCGTGAGACTCCTGTGGGCTGAGGGGCAGGAGTTCAATCCCAGCTTAGCAGACTGAAGCGTCAAGGGACACTCAGCGGGGACAGCAGCATGTGCGTGGGAGAGATCTCTGCAAAGTGATGATGGAGAAAGATGCACACTACAGGTCTGGTCATGAAGAATGAGTGACAGCTGTTTCAAAAGGGACCTTCTAGGTTTCCCAAGCCATACCCCTGGTTGTGTGATAGCCCCTCTCATTGAGCTCAGGCTGGGAGAGGGGGACAGCAAAATCTCTGCAACCCAAGGCACCAAGAGCAGAAGATGGGCTTTCAGAGACTCTCAGAGGAACATAGGAGGCAGAAAGGTAGAAGTAAAATGGAGCCCTGGGAGAGCAGGGTCGTGAGAGATGTGGCTGTGTGGTGGGAAGTGAGCCGCACAGAGGGGACGGGGGGGGGGGGGGGGGGGGGGAGACAGCAGGGGAGGGCACACACTTTTAATCCCAGCACTCAGGAGGCAGAGGCAGGTGGATCTCTGTGAGTTTGGGACCAGCCTGGTGTACCTAGTTCCAGGACAGCTAGGGCTACACAGAGAAACCCTGTCCTGAAAACCCTAAAAAGGAGGAGGAAGAAAAGGAGGAGGAGGAAGAAGAAGAGGAAGAAAAGAAGTTTGCAGAGGGAAGGCTAGCCAGCTCAGCAGCCTGAGCTACAAGAGAAAACAGACTCAAGAATAAAAGGCCAAGGGCCTACCCTACACTTGCCTAGGGGGTTTAAGGCCATGGGTTTGATGTCCAGCATCTGAATAATTAAATAAACAAGGGAGCAAGCTGTGGTGAGAGACCCAGTGTCCCGGGGTTACCAGTGACTCAGGTGCTATTGGCAGATCGGAGGGGTTGACGCCAGGCTGCAGGATGTAGGGAGAGATGTGAGTGGAGAGGAAACAGACCAGATGTGCAAGAATTACCTGGGGTGATTTCTGGGAAAGCAGGAGGAGGATGGAGAGAGAGGCCTTTGTCTGCAGGCTACTGAGTATAGCTGTGGGTAGCAAAGGTCTCTGTTGAAGAGGTTGACTGAGCTGGCAGAAGGACAGTGACTGAGCTAGAGAAATGTACAACCCTCAGTTACCCAAGGAGGCAGGGACAGCTCTAGGTCACCCCCATTCCCATCTGACCTGAGAAGAGACACTGATGCAGATCTGAGGTTAAAAGAAGGTGGATTACCACCCAGGGAGGTGTCTCCAAGGTACAACAGGCACCTGGGACTGTCTCTAACCCTGCAAAGGGGGTTTCTGGCACTGAGTTGGCATTGGCCCCACTGTGACTGTCCTGTCCCCACAACTCAGGCCTTGAGACCTCACTGCCTTTGGGTACTTTCAGCCCTGTCTGAGGTCAAGAGTTACCAAGCTGATCCTTGATGGCCGAAGTAAGTGCCATCTCTACCCTGTGGGCCTGCTGGAGCCATTGTCTGGGACTCTGCTAGGTGGCATCCCTGGGGCCAGAGGCTACAGGTCCTTCCTTGTCAAGGGCCTGCAAACCAAGAAACCCATGTCTTCTGTCAAGCCACCCCCGTACCTATCATGCCTGATCTATGTTCAGAATATTGAAGGACATTGTGGGGTTGGTTCTCTCTGCTTCTCTCCAATCTCACGGCCCGATACCACTAGGTGTCCTTCAGTTTGTTCTTACCAGGCGTCACCTAGCACCATGACTCAGACCCCTCTCTCCTGTTCACGGATGAGCTTTGGTCACATGAATTCAGATGCCATCTAAGTGACATAGTTGCAAACTTCATGTCCAGCTCAGGCCTTTCCTGAACTCCACACACAAACACACACACACATTTCACTATCTCCAATATCTCTTCTTCTACACACCCTAACTTGAAGTGACTGAGAGTGAATCCTGCACCCTACTCACAAAGGAAACCCTCATCAGAAATGGAAACTCATCTTTCCTGACACCGTGGCCAGTTTTAGAAGCACCATTTGTCTGAATTTGCCTTTTCTCATGCCAGCATCTCCACTGGCAGTCAATCAAAATGTACCCTAAGCCATGCCTCTCTCCCCGCCTCCAGCAAAGCAACCACTAACTAGGAGCAAAGGGCCGGGTGTCAGATCCTATCCGTATCCCTGCCTGCCACCCTCACCTTTCTGCCTTTATCTGGAACAGAAGTCAGAAGTGAGCCATCAAGCAGGGTGAAGTTAAGTGGCCTGGGACTCTTTTGAGCTGGGGTCATGCCTCACCTGCAGGCGCTATGCTTGTACACCCCACCCCAAACAAGTGCCTCCCCACCTTAACAACATCAAACTTGGACAGTTTCTATTCAGATATCTTCCCAGTACAGCCTAGTCTGTGGAAAGGAGAGCTGATCCAGGGTGCATACAGAGAGGCCAGACCATGTCCTCAAGTGAACTTTTAGGGAAAATCCCCTGTTTACTATCTCACGCCTGTGCACAATTGGAGATACATATGATTAAAATCAGAAGCATTGTGGGAAGGAACTTATGCAGTAGAAAAATTACATGACCTGTCAATAAAAAAGAACCACCCTCATTAAGCTTCTTAGCAACCAAACAACTCCTTCCCCTGAACCCCCGTAAAAGGAGCCCAGGGCCTCTGGGCCCCGGAGTATCTTCACTCTCAAGGTAGCTGCTCCCTGGCTGAACCAAGAACCTGGCAACACCTGGCTCAGACCCAACCAGCAGCAACAGGCATCCTTCTAACAGCTTCATGACCTGTCTTCTCTTGCCCTGTCACCCCAGCTCCCACTCCATTAGCTGCACTGGCCTCCATGTTCCTAAAGGAGTCCCCATCACGAAGCAACTACAGGTGCCACTCCCCCCTTCCTTTTTTTTTTTTTTTTTTTTTGGTTTTTTTGAGACAGGGTTTCTCTGTGTAGCCCTGGCTGTCCTGGAACTCACTCTGTAGACCAGGCTAGCCTCAAACTCACGAACTCAGAAATCCGCCTGCCTCTGCCTCCCAAGTGCTGGGATTAAAGGTGTGCGCCACCACCGCCCGGCATACTCCCCCTTCCTAAAACTTCTTCTCCCCTTCTCCCAGGCGTCTTCAGATCTCTGTTTAAATAGGTTTGTCAGACACACACACACACACACACACACATGCATCAGAGCACCCCCCACAACATCAACCCCACTCTCTTCATAACCCTTGCCCACCTTTCTCCTCAGCATCAACCATGTCAGCTCACTGTCTGGCCTCTTTAAGAAGTCTGCTTCCTGTGGGGTTGGGGGGGCTCAGGACCTTAAATCCAGCACATGGGAAGCAGAGACTGAAGAATCTCTGAGTTTGAGGCCAGCCTGGTCTGCAGATCAAATTCCAGGATAGCCAGGGCTACATAGAGAAACCCTGTATTAAAAAAAAAAAAAAACAAAACAAAAAAAAACAAAAAAAAAAAAAAAA
>NW_021604629.1:3411422-3411995 GCF_004785775.1 Grammomys surdaster | reverse complement strand
TTTTTTTTTTTTTTTTTTTTTGGTTTTTTTGAGACAGGGTTTCTCTGTGTAGCCCTGGCTGTCCTGGAACTCACTCTGTAGACCAGGCTAGCCTCAAACTCACGAACTCAGAAATCCGCCTGCCTCTGCATCCCAAGTGCTGGGATTAAAGGTGTGCGCCACCACCGCCCGGCATACTCCCCCTTCCTAAAACTTCTTCTCCCCTTCTCCCAGGCGTCTTCAGATCTCTGTTTAAATAGGTTTGTCAGACACACACACACACACACACACACATGCATCAGAGCACCCCCCACAACATCAACCCCACTCTCTTCATAACCCTTGCCCACCTTTCTCCTCAACATCAACCATGTCAGCTCACTGTCTGGCCTCTTTAAGAAGTCTGCTTCCTGTGGGGTTGGGGGGGCTCAGGACCTTAAATCCAGCACATGGGAAGCAGAGACTGAAGAATCTCTGAGTTTGAGGCCAGCCTGGTCTGCAGATCAAATTCCAGGATAGCCAGGGCTACATAGAGAAACCCTGTATTAAAAAAAAAAAAAAACAAAACAAAAAAAAACAAAAAAAAAAAAAAAA
>NW_021604629.1:3393232-3411322 GCF_004785775.1 Grammomys surdaster | reverse complement strand
GATGGGAAGGGAAGGGAAGGGAAGGGAAGGGAAGGGAAGGGAAGGGAAGGGAAGGAAAGGAAAGGAAAGGAAAGGAAAGGAAAGGAAAGGAAAGGAAAGGAAAGGAAAGGAAAGGAAAGGAGAAAGGCAGAAATCTTCTAGTATCCAGACAGGGTGGTGGTACCTGCCTGTAAGCCCAGCACTTGGGGAGGCTGAGACAGAAGATCAGCCAAGGCCAGCTTGAGCTACACAGAGAGACACTGTATCTCAAAAATAAACCTCTTTTTTTTTTTTTTTTAAAGAAAGACACTTTGTTTCATCTGCTGTGTATTTTTTAGAGTATAGAAACTTTATGGCCTGGCATAGTAGAGCAGGGTGGTAATTCCAGTACTTGCAAGGTAGAGTCAGAAGGGTTGAGAGTTCAAGGCCAATCTCAGCTACATAGCCAACTGGAGGCCAGCCTGGGCTACATAAAACCTTATCTGAAGAAAGTGGGGGTGAGCGATGTATAGGTACAAATAGACACACAAACACACTGAGTATGGAACCCCTGGAGGGAAGAGCAGCAGTATCTGAGAAGGTGGCTGCCATACCACAGGACACCTGGGCAGAAAACCATCACTGAAGGGACAGGAGAACACAGGGAAACCCAAAGGCTCAAAACTCCTGACTTCCCTTGCCTTAAACTCCACAAGGCATGCATGCCGTTGGCAGACTAGCCCACATGTTCCCAGCTAGTGCCCTCTTTTCTTTCTGGTCCTTTGATTGCTTGCACTGAAAACAGTCTTGGCTTAAACAGCTTCCTTCTGCCTCTCTGCCTACCCATCTCTCCATCTCTCCACCTGCCCTCCCTTCATCCACACATCCATTCCTCTGTTTGAAATCAGACAGCTCGTTAGCCCATCCATATGAGCCGGCCCTTCTCCCATCTTCTCTGTACCCGTCTGACTTAGTTGGGGTTTCTATTGCACAGTCTGGAAAAAGCAAAAGTAAATTCCAACAGTGTAAATAACCCAGGGTCCAATTTCTGCAATCCACTCACCATTTTCTGGGCTACTCCTAAGAACTAGGCTAGCTTCTCTGGCTCCCCCCCCCCCCCCCCCCCCCACAGCACAGAGCTCTACTCCTGCTGGCTTCACTCCATTCTGTGCTGCTGCTGTTCTTAGCGGCCAGCCCACGGTACTGGCATCTCTGACATGCTGGGGTCTTCTGCTGCTATGGGGCTGCACTTCCACCAATAACCACCCCTGAACTCCACCCATACCTCAGCTTCTCTCCAGGACCCCTTCAATGTTGGGATTTCAACTGCTATGAGGCTGCACCCTAACCTATGACCTCCCCTGGCCTGTCCCTGTGCCAAGCCTTAGCTCCTCTCCAGGACCCCTTGATGCCTTCAAAACCAGTGCCACCTGGGAGATCAAAGTGGATCAGCCTTGGCCACTGCTGAAACATGGCCTCTGTGTGCTGACTCTGAGGAAATGCTTCCCAGAAGATTCCACCTCAACAATGCCGGGCTCATCTTAATCACTGCTAATTTCCCAGCTCCAGCTAACCACCACCAATTGTTCCAGCAAAGCAAAGGTTTATCTCAGTGGTTCTGGCCTCCTGTTAATCACAGCCTATTCTGTAACCCCAGCTGACCAGAACCACAGATACTCATTTAAAACTATGAAGTGGCCCCAACATAAGGGATTCCAAGCTTCCCTCCGGAACTTTACACGCCAGGCCTCCATCACCTACATTTCTCTCAGTGTTCTTATCTTCCAAGTTCTCACAGTTCTGAGAAGTTCTCACTGAGCTTTGAATACCCGATGGCTTTTCTAACCCAAAGCTCCAAAGTCCTTCCACAGTCTTCCTAAAAATAGCATTGTTGGTCTATTACAGCAATTCTCTGAAATCCTGGTACCAATTTCTGTTCGAGTTAGGATTACTGTCGCTGTGATAAGATACCATGTCACAG
Source organism: Grammomys surdaster (assembly GCF_004785775.1). Classification (NCBI taxonomy): domain Eukaryota; kingdom Metazoa; phylum Chordata; class Mammalia; order Rodentia; family Muridae; genus Grammomys; species Grammomys surdaster. The sequence continues at coordinate 3,409,383 of NW_021604629.1, read as the reverse complement.
CCCACAGTCCCATAGCACAGTCCTTATTGAAGGCAGGTAGAAGCAGGGCAGGAACCTGGAGGCAGGGACCCGGAGGCAGGAACCTGGAGGCAGGGACCTGGAGGCAGGAACCTGGAGGCAGGAACCCAGAGGGAGGAACCTGGAGGCAGGAACCCAGAGGGAGGAACCCGGAGGCAGGAACCCAGAGGGAGGAACCTAGAGGCAGGAACCCAGAGGCAGGAACCTAGAGGCAGGAGCTGATGCAGAGGCCATGGAGAAATGCTGCTTACTGACTTGTCACCAATGGCTTCCTCAGTCTGCTTTCTTATAGAACCCAGGACCATAAACCCATGGTTGGCACTACCTACAGTGAGCTGGGCCCTCTCCCACCAATCACTAATTAAGAAAATGTCCCACAGGCTTGCGTACAGCCTGCTTTTGTGGAGTGTTTTCTCAATTGAGGCTCCCTCCTCTCTGATGACTACCTAGTGTCAAGTTGACATAAAATTAGCCAGCACATTGTCCATGTGACAGCCTTTCGAAACACCCAGGTAGGGCGAACCCAGGAAAGATGGTTTGAGCACAGTGTTGGCATCTAACCTGCTTGTTCACCACTGGGAAGCTACAGGGAGCCTTTCCAACAGAAAAGGCTGAGTCAGATCTTTATTTTAGAAAAATGTCAGGGCAGAGCAGAAGGGACAGGTCTAAAGGCAGCAAGGCCAACTCAGGTAACACTGCAACTGCCCAGCTGAATCAAGAGAAGAGGATTCTACCCGGTCCCAGTGGGTGCATCTTCAAAACATGCCATACTTAAGGCTCAGGGAACAGAAAGATTGTAGGAGCAAGAGGATCAGGGGATTTGCTGCAAGATCCTGTCTCCTAGGATGTCAGACCCAACAAGTCTCATCAACATGGCTGCCTGAACATAAGCTGAGTGAGCGCATCAACCACAGACATGTCAAAGTGGACGGGGGCAGCCCCTGAGGCCCCAGCCCTCCATAAAGAACTACAGGCAACTAAGGAATGCCAAAAGTCTTCCTCAAGGAAGAGCACACCAGCTGATTATCTAATGCCAATTGGTCAGGCCTGAAAACATACATACAAGTAACATTATACAGACTGAGCAGGTTATATTTAGGAAAACATATGCATACACACACTCACGCATGCACGTACATATACACACATATGTATGTAACAACAATTAATGAAGGGAAAAAGGAAGCCATGAATTGAAAGAGAGCAAGGGGGTTATTAGGGAGTATTTGCAGGGAGGAAGAAGGGGGAAATGATGTAATTACATTATAATCTCAAAAAATAAAAGAAATAATAAAAAAGGAAAGATTCCAGAAACAAAGGAGTGGCCCTGGGAGCAAGCCCAGGCCAGAGGGCTGTCCCTGCCAGATGACAGACAGCCCAGCAGGGGGTCTGGGTTATGCAATCAGCAGGCAGGCCCCTGCCTTCCCCAAGGAGTGCCAGCCCAGAAGCTCTCCGGACCTATCTGCATCACCCCTGCCCCACAGTTCCAGGTGCCAAGCTAGTGGCATTGACAGCTCTGGCCTCACAGCTCAAGCCTGGCTATGGAAAGCTAGGCCTCTGTTCATTTTCTCCAAGTCCACAGAGGCTGGGCCTTGGGCCCAGTGAAGTCACTGCCTGGGAAGCATCCGTGGCTCTCTGCCCACCCAGGAAGGCTATATTTGGAGCAAGACAACTCCCTGCAGACACAGAGCATCAGCCCCACCCTGAGGAGCTGCTCTGGCCAATTTTACCAAGCAGGGGGTAAACTCTTCATTTGGCCGTTCATTTGCTCGCCTGTTCATTCAACTTGTATTTTTGACACTCCCCACCCCCACCCAGTACAAAGAAGCCAGTACACTGAGATGTACTTTAGGCATTCGTCCATACGTAGGCATGTGAGTATTTGCTTTTAAACAGAGATGGCAGAACAGACTCTCGGTGCCCTCCCTCAGAGCTGCCTGGCACCAGTGACTCACAGTCAGGTGCACCCTGTCTCTATGTACCTGTGTACACATGCGAGCCAGCACGTGCTCCCCAAGGAGTGACAATGACTCAGCTGCACAAGGCATCTGGGTACCTGTGTGGATGTGTCTGTGGGCACAGCCCTGAGTACAGGCTCTGGTTCCCTGGGGGTTGTGACTCAACTGCACATGGTGACCCAGGAGCCCACAGGCCAGCTGTGTCTTCTCAGCTTCCACCAACACTCCAAGCCAAATAGACAGTGTTGGGTACAGATATTCTCCCACAGTGTGTGCCTGGGATACCGTGAGGCCAGGTGACCTTGGAAGGCCAGAAGAGTAGCAGTTCTTACCCAACAGCAGGGGCCATGGATCCCTACCTCCCAGCTCTTAAAGCCCTCCACCTCTTTGCTGATGCTTCCTGGAGCCTTGGAGGTAACACTTCCTGACCTCCATCTTCACACGAGAACACCAGCCTCAAAAGTCACACACACTGGGACCCAGGCCCAGTCTTGCCTTCAAGCTGACAGCACACCCAGTGTTCGTGCTATACCCCCCCCCCCCAAGTCTCTCTGTTGCAGCCCTAACAATCAACCAGCTTTTAGCAAGCTGAGACAGAGTGTTGACCTCTGGGGTTCCCCACAGGCAGCTGCCCCATCTTCACCTCTATACTCCATCTGTCCCCGGCTGTCTCTGTCCTTATCTGTCCCCAGTCTATCTTTGTCTCTTCCCCGAGTCAGGCTGTCTACCACAGAGGCCTCACTAGAGCCGAGGTGCTGACAGAGAGGGGGTGTGGGGTGGACACTCAGTGTCCCTTTTTCAGCCTTATCAAGAAAACTGAAGTCATTGCTCAGGGGGCTCAAGCTGGAATTTCGCCCTAGATGACCTTCTTGGGTTTGGGGCCTCCACAGAGACAGCCCGGGTCAGGGAGTCAGGAAACAGGCCCCTTCTCTCTGGCTGCTGACCCTCCACCCTCCACCCTCCACCCTCCCCCATCCCCAAGGCGCCTCCAGCCAAAACTCCAAGCTTGCTGGCTTGCTCCCAGAAGGCATTGAAAAGGATGGCCAGACAGAAAGCAGTGGTGATCATACTGGACCAAGGATGCAATTCAGGGTCTCCTCAGCTCCCAAGGGAACGTGCCAGGAGCCTCAGGGACAGAGAGGCCATAGAACTCCCATCCCATGCCTTAGGCCTGCCTGCATCATGGGAGTAGTGGGAACTATCTGGCATAGAGGACCCCTCATATGGGCTTTCTTGTCCCCAGAACCTGTGACTCTTGGGGTGACTTCCTGCCTTTCTGAACCCAACTTTTCACATCTGTAAAACAGGTAAATCATGTCAACGCTATGAGTTGGGAAGATTCGGTGAAATAAGATAGGGTCTGGCTCCTGGCAGTGCTCAGAGTTGGGGCTGTCCCCACTGACAGACGGGATCACAAGCATAGCAATCTTAACTCACAGACACAGTGTACCACTGCCACCTGGTGGCCGCTCGGCCAGAAGCACACGCGCAGCACCGAGGTCCCAGATTCAACAGCCCTCCCTCCTGAATCCTTGCTGACTGTCCCAGAAGGTGAGCTTACACCTGCTTTTCCATTTCCCACACTAGGTATCACATCACCTTGTGATAGTAAAAAGCTACAGAATTTTTGTTAGGAGAAAGAGTTCAAATGAGCCTGCTCATCAAGAGTCTGGGAAGTCCCCTCAATGGCATGTGGGGTGTTTTCCACTTAGTATCTGCTTTCATGAAGATTCTTGGGAGAAATGGAGACTAGACACTGAAATTAGCTTTCTTTAAAAAGAAGGAGAGATGTGTCTCCAACATTGGGGCAGAATGGATAGATGCTATTCCCACAGCCAGAGCTAAGGTTTGCCCCCATTACTCAAAGCTCAAGCTCAAGACGGAGCCCGGAAACATGCCCCGGGCATGTTTGTGGACCAAGCATTTATACACCATGCTGGAAAAGCTGTCTGCTTCTGGCTCACCTGTGGGAGGAGAGTGGCTTCTCAGCTCAGTCCTGAAGGTCTTGGGACACAGCTGCTAAAACAATGACAGGGGCACCACTCAGAGCAGCAGGAGCTGGTCAACCCTGAAGACAGAGCATCTCTGACCATGGCTTAAAATTTCAGTGGCAGGCTGGAGAGATGGCTCAGCCGTTAAGAGCACTGACTGCTCTTCCAGAGGTCCTGAGTTCAATTCCCAGTAACTACATGGTGGTTCACAACCATTTGTAATAGAATCTGATGCCCTCTTCTGGTATGTCTGAAAACAGCTACAGTGCACTCATATAAATATAATAAATCTTTAAACAAACAAACAAACACCTTCGGTGGCCACCCAAGAAGTCACAAGGTGCAGAAGCAGAGACGTGGATCATTGGGGACCTGCTGGGGTATAGCAGTCCCCAGTCCCTTGAGATCTCCTCGGCCATCTCTTGCTTAGGAGTAAGGAGGTAGGCTATGAGATGACAGGAACTAGGTATTTCTGGATCCCATTCTGGGACTGTTTGGTTCATTCCAACTTGGACACCTCAGAAGTTGCACACCTGCCTTTGGAGACACAAAGAGCATCTAAAATATTTCCCCAATTCTCCAGAAGTCTTGCATGAGCACCTTACTACAGACACCTGCAGGACAGTGAGCAGAAATCCCCACCACATGGCCTGGCCTAGGTCAGATGGAAAGTCCCTCTCCACATGACTTCCCCTGACTGCATTATGGGGTGTGGGGAGTGTCCCCACCAGCCTTTAAGGGGCAGATGGCCATCTTGTGCTCCAGGGGTGACACACTGGGGACATCATCTGTGCAGTGTTATTCTGAGGGCAGACAGCCTGAGTCTAACCCTTTTAGTTGACAGTGAGCTGAAACTGTCATCAGAAGCCCCAGGCAACACCCTTAGAGCCTTGAGGGTTGGGGGCTCAGCTGAGCTGCAGGAGGGTTTTGATTTAACTGCAGAAAAGAACTTTGCTCATTAGCTATTCTAGCACATGTGGTGAGTGGTGCCCGCAGCCATCTGAGAATGTCACCTTTCAGTTCAGTGCAGCTGTGCCAGCAATTGGCCAGAGAAGCTTCCCTGCAGTGAGTGAGCAGCAGCTAACACGGAGACTCATAACTGGTCAGAGTGCTGAGAGCAAGTGACTGTGGCGTGACCAGCCCTAACTGGAGCATCTGTATCAAGTCCATCCTATGGTCCAGGGAACATCAAGGCAGAACAAATGCCGGAGCTGAGAGGATGGGGAGGCGTGCCGTGGAATGCCTTGTTCTGGACCAGACGCAGCCACTGTGCTCAGGGAGTCACGGCAGCCATTACCTGCGCATGATCAAACCAACAAGATCAGTCAACACTCCAAAACGCAGCACTGACTGGACTCAGCTACAAAAATGAAAGGAAAAAAAGTGGAGAAGGGACAGACTGGGAGTATCTGTGGGGGGGTGCAGGATGGGGGTTGGCGTGGGTATAATTGAGATACATTACAAATGTGTGAGATTAAAAGTGTGTGAGATTAAATGTGTGAGATAAAAGTCTAAAAAAGTAAACTTCAAGTAAGGCACCTCAATGAGTTTGCTATTTAAGCTGGAAGACAAGTCACTCTTGAGGAAGGCCACATTCAGGGAAGGGACACACCTGCTTCCACAGTGGCTCTCCACAGAACAGGGGACTCTGTAAGTAGGTTAGAGTATTGAAGAAGGCATGAGCTGGTGCATCCCCTTTGCTGGTCCATATGAAGTTGTCCTTGAGGAGGCTTTCTGTAGGTACACTGTGTGCAGCTGGAAGAGGTGGTTCTTGTAGAGAAAAAACATAGGTTGCCCAGAGGACGGACTGAAGACTGGTTCAACACACCACATTAATGTAGTGGGAGATGTTTCTCAGAAAGAGAGCACTGTCTTAATGCAGGAAACATCAGTAGTCAAAAACTCCTGGGAGAGTGGAGGTTAGAACTAGGTATGTATGGACATCAGGGTGAGGGGAGTTGTAGCCATCCTGTCGCAGAGGTGGCTAAGCCCACATCTATACGACTGATGCCCAGACTCCTTCCCAGGTGAGTACTCTGATCCAAGCAGGGGTAGGAAGCACAAAACATGGGAAAGGTCCTTTCCTGCCCTGTCATCAACTTCCAGCTCAGGACCAGAGCTGCAGGCCTTGAGCCTCCAAGGTGAAGTCTTTTCCCTAGTTCATGTTCTCTGTAAACACTCATATCCTGGTCTTCATAGCCAGAAGGAGTGTCCCAGCTGTAGTGGGTGCCTCAAATCAGCCCAGCTTGAAGGAGAGTGCTGCCAAGTCCTGTTAAGTCTTGCTGACCCTTCTGAGGTGTCCAAGCCACTGGTCTTGGGTAGTGGGCTTGTTTGTGGTGGACACTAAATTCCAAACCTGAAATGCTCTCCCGATACCAAACACCTGCTCTGGCAGCCTAGGACAGCCTAACTCCCACTGAGGAAACTTTGAGGGTGAACACGGAGGTGGCAGCTGGTCTGAAACCAGTCTGAGATGGACCCTGTCCTTGGGGTGCTCCTGGCTAAAGAGCAGAGGGGAAACACAAGAAGTGATTCTCACAGAGGCCACCTTCAGAAACCCAGTTTAGGCTACTGGTGTTTGGGGGAGAACTGGGGTAAAATGGGACTTCAAATGGGGAGGTGGGATCTGGCAGAAAGAGTAGCTGGACAGAATAACAATCTCTCTGGCCCTCAAAACAGGAGGCAGACATAAAGAGAAAGGCCCGCATTCCTGTGGATGCACGGCCTGACAGCCCGTTTCTGCTACAGTAGATACTGGATACGGAGGCTGAGCCTAGACTAGGATTGGAATTTAGCGTCCACTGCAAATGTGCCCACTACCCAAGACCAGTGACTTGGAAACCTCAGAAGGGTCAATGAGGCTTAACAGGAATTAACAGCAACTCCCCTCCAAGCGGGGGTGATGCAAGCACCCCCTACAGCCAGCACACTCTTTCCAGTCATGAAAACCACAAATGTTTCCAGACACTGCCAAGTGTCCCCTCAGGAACAAGTGTCCCTACTTGAGAGCACTGCAATAGAGAAAGAATAGTTTGACAAACATCTTGCCCTCCTCCATGAGGGAAGACCAGCTTGCCAATCCACAGTCAAGCTAGAACAAGGGACTGCTTCATCCACAGTAAGTTTTAATCTTGGTGACCATGTAAAACCAGATAGAAAACCACAATGTTTATTCTGGTGAAAGAAACACCCAAAGAAATAAAAAAAAATTTTTTTTTGAGAAAACAGAGACAAGTGAAAAAGGCTTCTGAGGTAGCAGCAAGGATGAAGAGAAGTCGGTACTGTAGGTCCCTGAGCTGACACATCCACCAAGGCCTCCCACAGCTGTGACTCACACACCCAACATGAGGTCACAGCTAACTTGAGGTCTTGACTCCCAAATGCAGTGTTTTCAGGCGTATCCTTAAACCACGTCCACAGGACTGTGAACATGAAGATTATCAAAAATACATATGCAGACATGCACGCACACACACACACACACTCGTGTGCACACACAAACGCACAAGATTTACTCTGTTTTATTAAACCAGTTTAAAATGTATGGTATTCTGGTATGTTTAATTTTGTTATTGAGTCCACTGTACTAAAAAATAGAAACCAAAATTCCCATAGAAAACATTTTAATATCTTAGAAAAATTAGCAAAAAAAATTAAGAAAGTAGAGCATATTACATTGTACAACATACAGATAAGAATGCTTTAAAATTATAAATATTTTGTTCATTTTCAATATAATAGATCTCAAAACATTTTCAAATGCTTTTCATTCATAATTCCTATAGATAATCTCGTCTCAAGTTGGAGCAAAGGGCTGATTTCAGTGAACACACAGACACACACTCCCGAAGTTTCCTGTAGTTCGTACAGAGATGGGGCAAGGTCTACAGGCACTTAGCTGAAACCACCTTGAGTATCAGGAGAGACCCACGAGCATCAGAGCATCAGCCCAAATGGGAGTCACACAGTTCACCCTGTTTAAAAAGGACTTTCACTTCCCAGCCACAGTGCTACTGAAGCCAGTGAGGCGAGCAGTAACAAGCACTACAGACTGTAGACGCCTTCTGCACAGCTCACGCATACTGCAGGAGGGAGCATGCAGCATTCAGGCGTGGAGACAAGGAGGGCCGGGGCAGCAGTGGGCCATGCTTCTGGCTGTGCTGTAAGACAGTCCAGGTTTAAGGAGGGGTGCTCTGGCAGCCCAGACACAGCAATCCCTTTACCCCAGTCTCCCCTGAACTCCCAGGCCCCTGCTTCTGTCCAGACACTTCACACCGGTCAGTACCTTCTTGGAGTTTTTTTTCCTCTTCCCTCCAGGGACACTGAGGTCCCTAGGAGACATTATCAAGCCACAGGGGAGACCTGGTGCCCTTGGCCACAGTCCCAGCAGCACTAACAAGGAAACATGGTGAGTGAATGGCCAGACCCAAACCCACACCCAAGTTATCTGCTAACTAAGAAGGTTCATGACACACTGATATTTTGCATATAAATCTAAACTGTATGAAGGCAACTATAAACATTAAATAAAATTACTTTTATTAAGCAGCCCAAAATCTTAAGAAAACTTGGTAAGACTTCCATTGGCAAATGTTTTCCAGTCATAAAAGGAATTCTATCCAGTCCTTATGTAGATGCCAGGAACACTGGAATCTATCTCTAGACTTGCACATGTCTAGAACGGCCTCCTTTCTGCTCTGAGGCAAGGCTGGACCAGGACACTTAGGGTTCCCTGCTCTGCTACTGAAGCCCACCTTTTCGGTAACGCATGGATCACCTTCCTGTCTATACATGTAAAGCATCTTGGCTGTCCATGGAGCTACTGCTGGTTACAGATTCCAATTAGCGTGGTAAGGCTGACTTTCCTAAACACTACTCTGTCTCAGACCAGACTAGAGCCAAAAGCATTCCTCAAACAAGAGGCATAGAAACCGTGACCTGTGCCATCCTCGGAGGAGGGAAAGCAGAGAGACATCGACCTAGTGAAAGCCAGAAGGCTTGCCATCATCCTGTGACACTTTACATCTAACCAGCCCACATACTGTCAGCTTCCACTGTGCCCACGTAACCTCCCACACTATCCAACCACCACTGATTTCAACAGACTAGCAGCTGGGGACAGAACACCCAAAGAACTAAGTTGAGACACTGAGCCAGAATATGTTTTGCTTTGAGGTGAGGGGAAAGAAAATGCAAACAAAGCATGCCAAGTGTGTGATGCTCAGAGGGAAGCATCTTAGCTGAGGCTGGGAAGCGTCACCCTCCAGATCCCATCCACAAGGGCAGTGACTAGTGACTTGTCCATCAGAGCACCAACAAGGCCTGCCATGCACCTGACAGGAAAAGGCAAGCAGGCCAGCCAATCAGCAGAGGGAATGTACTGCCTGCAAAGACAGCTGACCTCCCATCCAAGGACAGGTGAGACCAGGGGCTGCAGGGCTGCAAAAGGCAACAGTGAAGGTAGCCCCAGCCTCACCCGTGCCTATGTTCCTGCCCAGGAGAGCGGAGACACCGCTAGAAGGTAAATATGGCGTCCTCAGCACATGGACCCTGCTGGGGCCCTGAGGGAAGACCAGAAGCAGAAAAGCCAGTGTCCTTGTTCCGGGTACGAAGCTCTTGACTCCTCACTGATGTGACTGACTGGGTGGCCGCTGGGACAGCTGTCACTCTGTGGTCTTCTTCTCTTTCCAGCTCTTCTCTCTCTCCTCGAGCTCTGCCTGTGTGAATGCTGCGGGTCCCCAGTTGGTGATCAGGTGAGGGTTCTTGGAACCTAAGTGACAAGCAGGCTTTCAATGCAGGAAGGCTGGCTCTCCACAGCTGTCATTGCATCGGGGAAAACAACTTTCCTACTTCTTCTCTGAGGAATACCCACAAAGGTCCACCAGCCAAGAGAGTGGCATGATGCACGGAGGGAGGCTACCTGGGGTCACTTACTAAGGAGGACAAGCTTCTTAAGAGAAAGTCACAGAAGCAGCTTGGCTTCAGGGTGGCTCTCTGCTCCCATCTCCCTGTAGGAGCCCTGGGATTGCAAACGCACACTGCCTCGTCCAGGTATTGGTAAGGGTTCCGAGGACTTGAACGTAAGCTGTCAGGCCTACGTTGTGCTTTAACCCTTGAGCCATTTCAAGGATGAGCTCACACTTCACACCCCAATGGCTAGCCGTACGGGTAGCTGCCCCTACCCCAGTGTTATGCAGTGCTATGTATAGAAGCAAGGGCTTTTTGCCCCTGAGAAAGTTATTGCTGTTTTTTCATATAAATTCAATCGCATAAATACAACAGAAAATACATTAAAATAGATAATTATATATATAAATATTACCTGGTTCTATCAATCGTATCAATCCTTCATGATGGGCCACTTTGTCCTTCCAGCTCTTGGTCATATTTGTTGCCATCTCTAGCTTCTTTTTAACTCCCTAGGACAGAAGTGGCAGTTTAAGAACTAAGTAACATGGACTGGCCCCCACTGTGTACCTGTGGATTCCCTTATTAAATGGCCAGAATCACTGTAAGGAGGAGGAGCTAGCATTACCCTTTGCACATTAGCAAAAACTCAGGCTCAGGGAGCTAAGGCATCGCGCCTCATGCATGTGACGGTAGGTAGGCCCCTGTGTCAGCTTTCCGCCTCTGTCCCTGCCCTTCCCGGATCTATCTTGTTGCTAGCTCAGCTCTCTCACCATGGCTGCCAGTCCTAGCTTCAGTAGTAACAGGTTCTGAAGGACATGAGAAGGAAGGGCTGTTCTGCTGGCACATCCTCAGGACAGCCATGGCCACGGTGCTTGAATGAGTGGCCCTAATAGGATCATACGTTTGAATGCTTGGTCCCCAGTTAGTGGGGCTATTCTGGGAAAGAGTAGAAGAGTGACCTTGTTGGAGGAGCTGTGTCACTGGACACACCTGGACTCTGAGGTTCCAAAAGATTCCAGCCATTCCAGTTTTTCTCTGCCTTGTGCTTTCAGAAGATGTGGGCGCTCAGCTGTCCCTGTCTCTGCCCTCACTCCTCCATCATGGATTCTAACCACTGAAACCATAAGTCCAACTGAATACGTTCTTATAAGTTGCCTTGGTCAGTGTTTTGTCACAGCAACAGAACAGTAATTAAGACACTAAGGTCTGAGTGAGGGGATGGGAGCAAGTGACCTTCCTAGGTGCTAACCTCAGGGTGGGGCAATGGGTACTGCCTACACCTGCATGCTATCCCCATGTTCTCAGAGTCCGTACTGCAGCTTGGGGACCCTCTGTCACAGGGTGTAACTGTACTTCCCCACTCACACTCTGCATGGTCCCTGAGTGGACAGACACCTCATCCTCTATAGAAAACAAAATAAAACTTCTTCTTTCTTCTCTTTGCTAACCAAGAGTCTGTCAAGTGAATGATGGAGTTCGTTTACATTGGTTTCTGCAGGGTTAGGTGCAGAGCCCCACCCCTCCCGCAGCTGATCTAAGGTGCCAGTTACAGGTGTGTCAGGGCTAAGTCCAGCTACCTCATACTGCTCCAGGGCCTGCTTCCGCTCCAACTCCAGCTGTTCCAGCTGTGCCATGGCCTCCTGCAGAGCCTGTTCCTTCAAGACACGCTGCTGTTCCAGCTCCTGTTTCTCCGCCTCTGTTGTCTGAATGGCCTGCTGCTGTGCCAGGTGCCACTTTTCCAGCTCTGCCCTCTTAGAAGATTCTTCCTCCAGCAATCTGTAACACAGAGGACACTCAGGGTCACATCCTGCTGGGGACCCTGAACACAATGGGCAAGCACTTCAGAGAGGACATTTTCTCAGTTATCTAAGGTGTCCCATCTTAAAGGAGACTGAGAGCCCAGCTGTGTCTATCACAAAACCCGCGAGCGGCCCACACGTCCTGCTCCAAGTGTGCTCAATCTTACATGAAGGAAAAATTAAACTAGCATTTAGGCAATGGCAAGTGTATGCTAAGAACTGAGTTAAGTGTGTTTGCCCCACTGCCTTTCAGAGCGCGTGTAAGTGCAATCAGCAGTCACATCTGAGATGAAGAAGGCCCAGAGCTTAAGTCACCTGCCAGGGGGTGGAGCCAAGCTCTGCAGCCTGCCGGGTTGCTACAACATTAAAGCATTTATTCATCTAATAAAGACCTATTACCAACAATCTGGGAGGTACTAGTCCCTCGTCACAGATGAAGGAATGTGTCCACAAGTGTGCTGCAGAGGTCACAATGGACTTCAATGCAGGTGTGTGATGCCAAAGTGTTAGCCACAGTAACAAGCTGGCTTGGATTAGCCAACTGCACTTGTGTTTAAATACATAAACCAATACACTGCTCAAACCTGCACTCAAGATGCAGAGAGTGTGGTCAAACGCCAACAGTGGTCAAGGCACAATTCTAACACGGAGCCACACAGAGTCAAGTCATGCGGCAGGGCAGCCACTGGCACTGCAGCATCTGCTCTCTACGGCAGCAGCAAGGAAAGAGGCAAGGACCACACCATCCCTTCCAGACTCCAAATCCCCCTGGAGTCACACCTGAGCTCCTTGGAGGCCTCCTGGAATACAGTGTCCACCACTGTGCCCAGCACTGCAGACAGCCCGGACATGCAGTCCTCATTCCCAGCTATCCATCACGCATCTGTGTTCTCTCCCAATGCTCTTCTACAGTAAGTGAGAGTGCAAAGAGAGAGCAGGTTTCAGGGAGCTAGGCTGCTTCATGCAGCTAGAGAAGAGCACAGTAAGGGTCTTGTGGGAGGTGGAGTCCCATCTCCCCATACAGATGCCACCATGCAGAACTTGTCACCTGCGCTTGGCAGCAGAGCATGGTGGAACAAGAACTGAGCTTGGCAAAGCAACTGTTCCCCTGGAACCCTGACTCAAAAGCAGCTGGCACAGAACCAGAGACAATGGGTAATTTCTCTTACTGGGGGCAGGGGCAATGGTAGTGCTGACACTCAGTACCTGTGTCTGTGGCATCCTCCCCAGGCCCATGCCCCTTGGTTCCTGCCACTGTTCAAGGCCAGGCCACCTGCCCTCCATGTGACTGGAGAACTATTTAAGAACGTTCCCATAAATCATCTTCTTGTCTTCCCTCATCCAAGTTGCTTTCTATGGTTTGTAAACTGACCTCTGACTAAAGACTTCAGCACTTCCGCCCTTCCTGTGCCTAGGCATCCTCCTTTGTAGAGAAGGAACAAGCCAAGTGCGTACACAGGCTTGTTCTCCTAGTCACTCAGGAGGCTAAGGCAGGAGAATCAGTTGTGACCTGCCATATGGGTACTGGGACCTGGACCCTAGGCCTCCGCAAGAGCAGCAACTGCTCTTAGCTGCTGAGCCATCTCTAGTCCCTCTACTTGTTTTTCTGATAATTTCTTGGCCTAACACGATTATTCAACATCCTTCTTAATCCTGTACATGATGTATCTTCCCCATCCACAAATGAGATAGAAGGATAGAAAGCTACATGCTGTCATGCTAAACACTGTACCTGCTACATCTAACTTCACCCTCACAGTCCTGAAACCGGCATCACCGTTATTTTATGGATAAAAAACTAAAGGTTTGACATAGTAAAATACTACTTTAAGCTCAAGTGCCATGGGAATTAAGTACCCATACCTCACTTAAGAAGCCAGGCCCTGGCTGCCTTCAGACACATGAAAAACATCCCAGCAGCTGGCAGAGAGGCAGCAGTGCGCACTACCATATCAGGTACAACATGGACCTTTTCAGGCATTCAAAAGCTATTCCCTGGGCCCGGGAAATAGCTCAGGTGGTAGAATGCTTGTCCATCTTGTACAAAGCCATCTTGTTCAATAGCCAGTAACAGTTGTGGTACATGTCTGTAACCAGCACTCAGGAGGTAGAGGCATGAAGATCAGGAGTTCAAGGTCATCCTCAACTCCATAGCATTTTCCTCCTGAAGACAGCCTTTCTCAAAAATAGTGATAACAAGCTGGACGGTAGGCACACCTTCAATCCCAGCACTTGGGAGTCAGAGGCAGGTGGACCTGGTCTACAGAGCCAGTTCCAGGCCATCTGGGGCCACATAGTGGGATTCTGTCTTAAAAATAAAACTCAACTTTAGTTTGGTGACATAAAACCTTACAGATCCACATGGCCCTTCAGCCGACCCTTCTAGCCATTTCCATCCCTTTGTGTCTGCCAAAGGGTGCAGGCTGTGTAAGCCTCACCTCATTTCCTGTTCTTTCGCAGCTGGCAATGTGATGAGCCACTTCCTGCTCTTGCCACCATGCCATGGCTTCCCAACAATCAGACTCCCCTCTGGAACTGCAAGCTGAAGGAACCACAAGCTGAAGGAACCCCCACACACACATTCCCTAGTCGCTTTTATCATTATCAAAGCAAGAGAAAAGTCACCACTGCAGAAAGCATCATTTACTCCACACACAGGAGAGCTGATACTTCAGTAAACTTCTGAGTTACCTGGTCTTCTGAGACTTAATCTCTGCTGTGTTATATCCCATTTCCCTCAAGACCATTGAAACACAGCAGCCTTCCCCACAGACTCTGTGCATGAGAGTAATCTATAAACTCCCAGCAAGAATAAATCTGTGGCTCGAAATATGTCTAGTGTCACTCAGAGTGTCACTCTCTGGAAGTGACATGGGATTTGCACCTTCTCCTGAATGACCTGCTAATGCCACTGTCAACAGCACCACTGGCGGCTCCAAGTAGCTGGCGAGGGCAGAGGGCAGCCTGTGCAGTGGCTTCTCTCCTCCACCGACATGTGGGCTCCGTGGGTTGGACCTGGGTTGCCAGGCTTCTGCAGCAAGCAGCTTTACCCAGAGTCACCCGATGGCCCCAAGCTGATTTTTTTCTAAGTGATACATTTGATGTCTTGTAGTTCCACTTGTTTGGGTGTGGCTGCATGCTAAGGTACACATGTGGAGATTAAACAGGCTGGTTCTCTCCTTCCACCATGTGCATCTCAGGGATCAAACTCAAGTCATGAGGCTTGACCTCTACCCTGAGCCATCTCACCGGCCCCTCACTTCTGGCAGAGTATGCAGCTACAGCAGACTCCTTTTCCAGTTTATTTTCCATTTTTAACATTTTAAAATTATTATCCTGTGTGTGTGTGTGATGTGTGCTATGTGTGTGGAGGTCAGAGGGCAGCCCTGTGAGTCAGCTTCCTCCTCCCACCTTTACATGGGTGGCAGCGTTAGAACCAGGGACATCAGGCCTGCACAGCTCCGAGCATCTTCTACCTGCTGAGCCATCTCAGGTCTTTCCCTTCTCTTCCCAGGTTTAAGCAGCATCTTTTGCTTCTCTACGTGAGGACTGGCAGCTATACAGATTCCACCAGCTTACCTTCTAATTGTTCCCAACATGAGGCGGGGTGCTACAGCTCACATTGGTACTGCCACCCACAAGGCCTCATGAAGAAGTAAACGGACAATGGGTTAAGCCAGGACAGCTCGTCATCCCTCTGGCAACCTCCCTGATGTTACAAAGACTCAAAACAGGGGCTGGTGAGATGGCTCAGTGGTTAGAGCAGACTGTTCTCCCAGAGGACCTGGGCTCAATCCCCAGCACCCACATGGTAGCACACACCTGCCTGAAACTCTAGTTCCAGGGTTCTAATGCGCTCACACAGATGTACACGCAGTCAGAAAGAAAAAAAAAATCAAATCAAAAAATTTCTCTGAGAATACAAGTATCATAAATTGTAAACCAGAATTTAAAAGTCTGGGGTTGGGTATGGGGGTAAATCTGGATTCAAAACTTTAAAACTTGGATTACATGTAATAGCTATTGAAGAAATGGTGCCAGTCCCACACTACCAAACAGAGAGTACATATTCCCTCCCATCCACCAAAGCTCTGCTGCCGCCTGGCCCAAGGCAGTCCTGCCTCTGCAGCAAGGACCACTCAGGTCAGACTCAAGTCTCCACCAAAGTTGATCTGGCTGACAGACGGTCTGGAGTAGAATGAAGAGCATCCCAGCAAACACCATCACCAGACTGCTCTCGGTACAAGGCCCTTGTTAGTATTCTGTCTAAACTCCACCTCCACAGTTACCTGGCAACAGCAGGTATGCTCCTCCCCACAATTACCTGGCAACAGCCAGGTAGGCCTGCCCACTATAAAAGGGGCTGCTTGTCCCCTCCTCTCTCTTGCTCTCTTGCCTCCAGCTTCTCTCTGTCCCCTCGCCCCTCCCCCCTTCCCTTCCCCCTCTCTCCACATGGTCATGGCCAGCATCCACTT
>NW_021604629.1:3342482-3393132 GCF_004785775.1 Grammomys surdaster | reverse complement strand
CCTGAATAAACTCTATTCTATGCTATACCGGTGTGTGGCTGGTCTCTCAGGGGGAAGTGATGCCTCTGCATGGGCCCGCTGAGAAATCCTCTTCCCCCATACCTCTCCACACACCCACAGAGCATACTCTTTATCTCTTTATCTTTTTATAAACACAACACCGATGCCGAAACCCAGGAATGAAGACGTCAGGAATTTCGAGACCCATGCGGCTGCCAGTAGCTGCAGCCAGCTGCTGTGAGGCTGCTGTGACCTGCAGGACCGACGCCATGTGGCCCGCCACAACTCCACTGCCCTGCTCCCAGACTCCATCTGCTGCTACCTGCCATCACCGACCGTCACGTGAGCTGTGCCACTGTAGCCCCATGTGGTGCTCTGCCACATGGGCTGGGTAGCCAGACAGGCCCACACAGACCTCACAGTTCCACCTTCCCTGATACCAGACTGCACAAACCCACAAACACACACCGGCATATTAATTGGTAAAGAGCTTCCGATTGGTGGGAGAGACCCTGGTCATCCAGTTAGCGCCTGGCCAGCCTTCCCTGGGCTAAGGGGTTGGCTTTTCATTGCCCCAGTCCATATGACAGGCCTCTAGCTAAACTATGACCTAGGACATTGGACATTGGGTGATCTCCCCTCCCCAAAAAGTAGCTCCCAGCCCCCCCCCCCCCCAAGCTCTTGTAGCTGCCAGAAATCCTGGTACCAGGTGGGCTACTTTCTGGCAGGCTCCAGGAGCCCCGCCGAGGCCCCTAAATATTTTCGGGATGACCTAATATCTAGGCCGCTTGCCTGATTTTTCATTGCCAGCTTTTCTTTCCGGATGCCAACTGATAGCTCAGTAATAGCCACGTCACCCAATGGACAACACATTGTCTTCAGCTGTACCCACAGACACCCCACTGGGTTGTCTCCTGAAAAACCTCAAATCTCTAAAATTAATGTCTGATTTGAGGCCTTCCAAATTGATACACCTCTGCAATAAGGTCTGGATTCAGTACCCTCTAGATAATGGACTAAAGTGGCCATTTCATGGCACGCTAGACCCATTCATTTTAAAGGGTCTTAACACATACTGCCAGCAGTCTGATAAATGGAAAAAAATTCCCTATATCCAAGCATTTATCTACCTTCGCTCTAATCCTTCTGTGTGTTCTACCTGTTCACCTCCGACCCACTTGGTCTGCCGAGTGCAGTAGAGGTCTCTGCCATTCCTTGGCTGGTCAGAGTAACCGTCTTTAGCTAGAAGCGAACCCTGTCCTTCCCTGAACCTCGTTCTAGGACTGCTCCCCTTGGATGAGACATTTCCCCTCTCCTCTCGAGACAGTTTCTTGTGGCTGAGTACCCCAGGCCAGGCCTGGACAGACTGTTCTCTCTGCCTCAGGAGCACTGGCTCCAGCTCTAGTCCCCAGCATGTCTCTTCCAGGGACCAGCCTTTCGCATGCTTCTCCCCCTCTTCCTCCGTCATCTGCGGCCACCTGCACCCACTAGTTCAGCTGGTTTGCCTGAAAAGCAGCAAGTTCAACACCTGGCTTGCTCCCTTCCCTCTGTGGTTCTTAGCTCTGCTCTGGGTTTTCCCCTTGCATCCTGTCAGGGACCCTCGCAAAGGGCTTGGCTGCCTGAACATGCGAGGGAGGCTCTCTCTCTCCTTCTCTGCCCGGGATCTGTAAAGTGAGTGTTAGCGGTGCCTTCTGCCACAAGAACAACTAACATGAACGTTGCTGTGATATGGAACAGGCTTGTTTTTCCTTGCTCACTCTAGCCGCCAGAGGCACTGACTTCTACCCACTAGTAGGAAGTCCCACCCTGTCGATGCCGCCCTCAGACTTGACCTGCAGCACCTGCCGTATGATTGTATGCCACTGTTGCCAGCTTTCTTATTCTGGTCGTAGCCAAATGTTTCTTTGCTAATACAAAAATGTGATTTTCTCTGCCTACACAACCTGCTAAAGTTAATAGGAAAGGCTCTGTCTTAATAGATTTTTACTACTGCTATTAAATTCTATTCAGTTACAACCAATCCTTATGTCTCTCAATCTTGTCAGAAGTCTGTTAATAGTACTTTTTAAGTTTATGGCTGACAGAATTCCCAAAGCCTCTAACAGTTAACCCAAGATGGTTTCAGAAGACTTGGACACCGGACTCCTAGAAGATACAGCCTAGATTGTATTCGAACAAACACAGTGGAGTGAACTAGATGCTCTGAGTCAAATGACTTGGCTAAACCAAGGTAAGTCATTTCTCATGCCACGCGTATCCATTCCACAGAAAAAGCCCTGCGTCTTCTGCACTTGGAAGCCAAACTGACTTCACCCAAGAGATTATGGAGACCATGGGAACTGTTGGCTAGTGGACTCTGTCACTTTTTAAAAATAATATATAACTGGTAGATTACTGTTTACTCTTTCTCAGACTTCTGACTACATTGACAGCTAAGCTTTTACAGATATTATCTGTTACCTCATTACCTAAACTCAGTTGCCATCAATTAAATGCTCCATATTCCCTCTTCTTACTATCCTACTGTCCTAAATTATCTGAGTTCCTATAAACTTGCCTAACTCTAATAAAACATTCCACTATACGATCCAACAAAGGCTCATCTTAAAGGCTGCTTGTGTTGTTAACTCATGCTGTTATCTTTTTTGCAAACTTATAAGCTATAGGAAACCCACTCAGATCTACCTCTCATGGACCAAATAGATGCCATACAGATAAGTATATCTGCCTAAAGTTCCCTGTGGAGAGCCTTTGGGGCTGCTTGGCAGGAATCTGACATTGGCCAAGGACAAGGAAGTAGGCTTTAGACAAGAATCTGACTTTGGGCCATGACAAGGAAGTAAGTTCAGGCAGGAGTCTATTTTTAGGCTAAAACAGAGAAGTAAATTCAGTCAGGAATCCAAGTCTTAGGCTAAAACAAAGAAGTAGGCCTCAGGCATAAATATGACTGTGGGCTAGGACAGGGAAATAGGCTCAGATACTTTGTCATCCTGATGAGCCCTTAGAAACAGCGATCATGGGGGTGATCACGGGACTCTGTATATTGCCTTGTTTGTTCCTTGACTGTTTGTTTTTATTGTATTGTTGGTTCCTCAACCTAGAACTGACCTAAATACTTGCATGTAATTAAAAGGGTTTAAAAGAAAAGTTGAATTAAATAAACCTACCTTCAGCCTCAGAACTGGCTGGGGTCACACTACAATTTTGTCTGCTACAATTTTGTCTAATCGTCTCTTTTAATCCTCACTCCTGCACTGGAGAACCAGTTGACTGACTCAGCAGGCTTGGTCAGGTGTTGCCTCAACGTGAGAGCTCCAGAAAGCAGGGTACAGTGAAGGGCACAGTGGTAAATTGGAAGCACACGCAGAGGAAAGTAGATTTGGGCCAGCAGTAAGTAAACCCCATAAGAATGGGGCAAGGGAATGGAAGAATGCCTTTTGTATATATGCTTAAAAATATACTAAAAGCCAGAGGGGCGAAAATAAGTCAGAAACAAATTACCCAGTTTCTGATTTTTATAGGAGAAATCTGTCCTTGGTTCCCTGAGGAGGGTACGATAAGTTTACAGACATGGGAGAGAGTGGGAGAAGGGATAAAAGGGTACTACTACACAGCACATGGTCCTGAAAAAAATCCCATAGATGCTTTTAGCCTTTGGACTTTAATTAGAGATACTCTAGATCCTAGACATGAAAGTATTATAAAATTAGTTAAGATATTGGAAGATGCAGACAGTGAGAGCAAGAGGAAAGATGAAACTGTCCCATCTGCACCTCCTATTTCCGAGGTTTCAGACAAGGCAGGAAAGAGAGGTGAGCCTCTGGATCCCGAAGACACAATTGAATTGGAGATAGAGGCTGCTAAGCACCATAGCAAGGATTTGCCTCCTTCTCGGGATTCTCTTACGGTATTTTTTGTGAAGGAACAGGCAAAGATCAAACAGACAGGAGGAGATGAAACGAAAAGAATTAGCTCAGCTAGCTGAAAGACTTGAGCAAATTCTTGGAGAACAAGAGAGTAGTGACAGTTCGGATTCTGAGGATGAGGCACCAATAGTTGTGCCAAAAACGAAGGTTTTCCCCCCTCCAGCGACTTTAAAAGGTAATAGAAATGAGGGGAAACCTCTTACTTTAAATCCCAGTGTTACTATGTTATCACCTCTTTAGGCAGGACTGAAACAGGCTGTAGAACGAGGGGAAGATATACGAGGATATGCTTTGCAATGCCCTGTTTTGGAAGCACAGGATCAAGAAGGAAATACTGTTAGATACCACACTCCCATTCCCTTTAAGGAGCTGAAGGAGTTAAAAATGGCCTGTGCTCAGTACGGGCCTACTGCTCTGTTTACCATGGCTATGTTAGATGGCCTGTCCACTGAGGCCCTTCCACCTGCAGATTGAAAACAGCTAGCTCATGCTTGCCTAGGGGGAGGAGATTATCTGCTATGGAAAACAGAATTTTTTGAAAGATGCCAGCAGACAGCAGAGTTAAATGCTAGAGCTAATAATCCAGTTACTTATGAGATGTTAACAGGAGAAGGCCAATATCAGGATATACAGAATCAGTTACAATTTAATCTTGGTACTTATGCTCAAATTGGTGCTGCCGCTCGTAGGGCCTGGAATAGCTTACCTAATAAAGGGGATTTGTCTCAAGATATTTCTAAAATAAGGCAGAGATCTGATGAGCCTCATCAGGAGTTTGTTGATAGGCTGATTAAAGCTTCAGGGAGAGTATTTGGAGATGCTAACGATGGAATGCTTTTAGTGAAACAATTGGTTTATGAGAATGCAAACATAGCCTGCCAGGCTGCCATAAGACCTTATAGAAAGACTGGGACAATTACCAACTATATTAGATTATGTTCCAACATTGGTCCCTCTTATGTACAGGGTGTGGCCATGGCTGCCACATTACAGGGAAAACCCGTGCAACAATTCTTGTGTCAACAGACTGGTAAAGGAAAGAGGAGGGTTAATGGGCCTCCTGGAAGTTGTTTTGGGTGTGGACAGATAGGGCATCTAGTTAGGAACTGCCCAAATAGAGTTAAGGAAAATGAGAAAAGGGGAGTCTGTCCTAGATGCTACAAAGGGAAGCATTGGGCTAATGAATGCAAGTCTAAGAGAGATGACTTAGGAAATCCTCTCCCTCAGGGAAACGAGAGAGGGGGCCAGCCCCAGGCCCCGAGACAATGTTATGGGGCAATGCAGTTCATTCCTCAGCAAAACGATCCTTTCGAGATCTCTTCCGAGCCACCCCAGGCAGCGCAGGGCTGGACCTCAGTCCCTCCGCCTACACAGTATTAACTCCTGAAATGGGGATGCAGGCTCTTCCTACTGGAATATATGGTCTGCTATTGCCAGGATCTGTAGGATTATTGCTGGGAAGAAGTAGTGCCACTATGGCAGGTTTAATGATTGCTCCAGGAGTTATAGACGCAGATTATACTGGGGAAATTAAAGTTATGACTTTTTCACCTACCCATATTTCTGTCATCCAACCCGGTCAGAGAATTGCTCAATTGCTCCTTGTGCCATTGATTATGACAAAAAATAGGGTTAAAGCTGATGTTCAAGGAGCAAAAGGATTTGCCTCTTCTGATGCTTATTGGGTCCAAGAGATAAAAGCTGAAAGACCTGAACTAGTCTTAAGAATAAATGGAAAAAAATTTAGAGGACTGCTAGATACAGGGGCAGATATATCAGTAATAACTTCTGTTCATTGGCCTGGATCTTGGCCTAAAACTACTACCATTACTCAATTGCAGGGAATAGGGCAAAGTCAGAGTCCTGAGCAAAGCAGTGATCTCTTACATTGGGAGGATGAGGAAGGTCACCAGGGATATTTTTGACCTTACATTGTCTCTAATTTGCCTGTTAATCTGTGGGGGAGAGATGTTACAAAGGACATGGGAGTCCTTCTATACAGTCCAAATAGTAAAGTTACACAACAAATGATTGATTGTGGTTATTTACCTAACCAAGAGCTAGGAAAACAAAATCAGGGAGAATTGGAACCCGTCATAGCTACCCCTAGGAAAGGAAAAACAGGTCTAGGATATTTTTAATAGAGACCATTGACAAGCCTGCACTCCATGTGGCTAAAATCACTTGGAAAAGTGATATTCCTGTGTGGGTTGATCAGTGGTCTCTTACTTCAGAAAAAATCTTGGCTGCTCAACAGCTAGTGCAGGAGCAATTGCAAGCTGGCCACACTGAACCTTCTAGTTCCCCCTGGAACTCACCTGTATTTGTAGTTAAGAAAAAATCAGGCAAGTGGAGATTATTGCAAGATTTGCGGAAGGTTAATGAAACTATGGAACTTATGGTGGGGGGGGGATTACAACCTGGCTTACCTACCCCAGCTGCCATTCCAAGAAATACATATAAAATTATTATAGATTTAAGATTGTTTTTATACTATTCCTTTGCATCCTGATGACTGTAAAGGTTTGCATTTAGCGTCCCTGTTTGTAATTTTAAAGAACCAATGAAGCGCTATCATTGGAAAGTTTTGCCTCAAGGCTAATAGCCCTACCTTGTGTCAAAAATTTGTTGCTGCTTCAATACAAGAGGTTAAGATCTCATATCCCTCTGTGTATATTGTTCATTTTATGGATGATATTTTATTGGCTGATCCTTCTGAAGGGGTTTTACTACAAGCCTTTGCTCTTATACAGCAAGCTTTAAAATCTTGGGGGTTAGTTGTTGCTCCAGAAAAGATTCAAAGGCAGCATCCTTTGCAATATTTGGGGCATCAGTTATATCCTAAACAGATTGTAGCACAAAAAAATCCAAATAAGAAAAGATAATCTATCTACTTTAAATGATTTTCAAAAGTTATTAGGAGATATTAATTGGCTAAGACCTCATCTTAAGCTTACCATAAGAGAACTTAAACCTCTGTTTGATACCCTCAAGGGGGATGCAAATCCTAATTCCCCTCAACAGTTAACTGATGAGGGACGGATAGCTTTGCAGAAGGTGGAGGAAGCTATTAGCCAACAGCAGATACATTATATAGACCATGATCATTTTTTGGCTGCTTGCATCCTTGCTACAACTCACTCACCCACAGCAATCCTTTGGCAAAAGGGACCATTAATGTGGATTCACCTTTCTTCATCTCCAAGCAAAGTTTTAACACCCTATTATGAAACTGTAGCTTTGTTAATACAGAATTGTAGAATAGAATCAAGAAAATATTTTGGAAAAGAACCTGATGAAATATTTATTCCTTATTCCAAACAGCAGTTTTTATTCCTTATTCCAAACAGCAGTTTTTATTCCTTATTCCAAACAGCAGTTAAATTGGTTATTGCAGAATACTGATATTTGGCCTATTGCATGTGCAAACTTTTCAGGCAAAATTGATAATCATTATCCAAAAGACAAGTTGTTACAGTTTTCCTCTATGTATGCTTTTGTATTTCCTATAAATTTACGCATGTAGCCCATAAAAAGTGTGCTTACTGTGTTTACAGATGGCTCACCTAATGGGAAGGCAGCATATGTGATTGGATCACATGTTCATTCTCTTTGAGTTCCCTCCTGCTTCAGCACAAATAATTGAACTATGTGCTGTAGCTGTTGTTTTTGAAATGCTGAAAAAACAAGCTTTTAATTTGTATACTGATAGCCAATATATAGTTCATGGTTTACAATTACTTGAAATTGTTCCTTTTTTAGATACTGTTAATTCTCAAATTTTGCAATTACTTATGCAAATACAACTTAATTTAAGAGAGCGTACAGTTCCTTATTTTGTAGGACATCTAAGAGCTCATAATGGACTGCCCAGACCCCTTAGTGAGGGCAATGCCACAGCAGATTTGTATACCAGGAAGGTTATAGGCCTTACACAGGACAGTTAGCCAAGCAATCTCATTCTCTACATCATCAAAATAGTAATAGCTTGAGACAACAACTTGGTATTTCTAGGGAATGTGCATGTCAAATTGTAAAGACTTGTCCTGAATGTCCTCAATTTCTTCCTGCACCACATAATGGTATTAATCCTCGAGGACTTATACCTAATCAATTATGGCAGATGGATGTTACTCATATTTCTGACTTTGGAAAATTAAAATATGTACATGTGACTATTGACACTTTTTCAGGCTTTCTAGTTGCAACTGCTTTAACAGGAGAAGCAACTAAAAATGTAATTAATCATTGCCTGCGTTGTTTTTCTATACTGGGTGTTCCCAAACAGATTAAAACAGACAATGGAGCCGGGAGTTGGTGGCGCACGCCTTTAATCCCAGCACTTGGGAGGCAGAGACAGGCGGATTTCTGAGTTCGAGGCCAGCCTGGTCTACAGAGTGAGTTCCAGGACAGCCAGGGCTACACAGAGAAACCCTGTCTCGAAAAACCAAAAAAAAAAAAACAACAGACAATGGAACTGCGTATTGCAGGTGAGCATTTGAGAGTTTAATACAATTTAATACTACCCATATTACTGGGATCCCCTATAATCCTCAAGGACAAGGTATTGTGGAACGAGCTCACAGAACTTTAAAACAATACCTTCATAAAATAAAAAGTGGGGAGTTATACCCCCATTCACCACAAAATTATTTAAATCATGCTCTTTTTACTCTAAGTTTTTTAAATTTGGATGTTCATGGATGTTCAGCTGCTGAGCGTTTTTGGCATCCTCATACTTTCACTTCAGTAAAGTGGAAGGATCCTATGACAGGCCAATGGCATGGACCCGACCCTGTACTCATATGGGGACCAGGTTACGTTTGTGTTTTTCACAGAAAGAAAATGTAGCCTGGTGGCTGCCAGAAAGGCTGGTGTGACAGATGGATCAACCCCATCTTCCTGCTGATACCCCTACTGATGAAGATGATTCCTGCACACAGTGAAGTCCACTGGGCCTATGTTCCTGACCCACCACTGATACATCCAGCAGTGTGGTCCAGACCGGAGATTCTCGTGACCAGTAATAATACTCAACTTCTTGGGTCTTCCTGGACAGGGGAGACAATTTATAATAAGACTGTGACTTTCAATGCATTCGGTGATGGGATTCCTGTTTGCTTTGTAAAGAATAGTACTAATGATGGATGTGTTTCAGTGTTTCTTCAAACTTGGAAGAAAAAGGTTTCACAAACTGTTACTCAAGGTATAGAGATGGGCATGCCCAAATACTATATGGGACTTGCCCCTGATCCTCATGAGCTGCAACCTTGTGGATCAGTACCCACAGAGAACGTGGGACAGGACCTTGACAAGGTCATTAGTTGGACAGAATGTTTTACTCAACCCCCAATGTGGTTTAATGTTTCTAGTAAAATGTGAATTATTGATTGGGCAGGGAATCAATCAAACATTGAGCAAAAGGAGATGTCCGTAGGCCTTTGGCAATCAGAAGCAGGCCATTTCCAAAACGGCGTATCTGGGAGTTAGCAGAAGCTCTCTATGAAGTCACATTGGCTATAGATAGATAACATTGGGACAGGATCTGGACTGACAACAAGTGTTAGCGCTTGTGTTAAAGCTCCTAATCTTTTATTAATTGGTCATGTTAAAATTACTTTCATCTCTTCTACTGTATTCAAGAGGATTTAGATAGACGTTTGGAACAACGGATTGATGCTCTTTATGATACTGTTCATATTATTGGAAGGAGGTTCAGAGTTTAAATGTAAGAGCCATCTCGAGGCCCATGCCAAATACCAATGGATTTGTGTTACTGCTAAAATTTACAATGACAGCCACTATAATTGGGAAAAGATTCAGAGACACTTGCAGGATATTTGGCATAATTCTAACACCTCATTGGATGTTTTAGCCTTGCACACTGAGATTGTGAATTTAAAGAATGTTTCTCCACTGAGCTTTGATCCAGCAGATACTGCTGATAAAATTATTCATGGCCTGATGTCAGTGTTTCCATCTTGGTCAAGCTTCAAGAATGGCATATTTAGCTTGATCATGCTAGCCCTTTTTGTCCTGGGAATACTTTTATTCCTGCTCACCATGTTAAAGCTTGTCTTTAACCACATCAACATGCTGGCAGCTAAAGTGCATGGCTTGAAACTAAGAATGGACCCCCAAATTTAACAGGCTGGCAAGCCAATGACAGGCAACCTTCTGAAGCGCCTTACCAAGCTAAGCAGAAGTGCATTGCTTTTGATGATGTATATTCAATGATGGCTAAGGGGGGGTGGGGTTGCTGTCAGAATGACCTAAGATAGGCTCAGTCTATAATATAGGCTCTGTTAAATAATATAAAGGGAAGACATGTGGAGAGCCTTTGGGGCTGCTTGGCAGGAATCTGACACTGGCCAAGGATAAGGAAGTGAGCTTTAGACAAGAATCTGACTTTGGGCCATGACAAGGAAGTAAGTTCAGGCAGGAGTCTATTTTTAGGCTAAAACAGAGAAGTAAATTCAGTCAGGAATCCAAGTCTTAGGCTAAAACAAAGAAGTAGGCCTCAGGCATGAATATGACTGTGGGCTAGGACAGGGAAATAGGCTCAGATACTTTGTCATCCTGATGAGCCCTTAGAAACAGCGATCATGGGGGTGATCACGGGACTCTGTATATTGCCTTGTTTGTTCCTTGACTGTTTGTTTTTATTGTATTGTTGGTTCCTCAACCTAGAACTGACCTAAATACCTGCATGTAATTAAAAGGGTTTAAAAGAAAAGTTGAATTAAATAAACCTGCCTTCAGCCTCAGAACTGGCTGGGGTCATGCTACAATTTTGTCTGCTACAATTTTGTCTAATCGTCTCTTTTCTTTTAATCCTCACTCCTGCGCTGGAGAACCAGTTGACTAACTCAGCAGGCTTCGTCAGTTCCCACTTACTACCTATTACAAAGGGTGGGATCCCTCTGGGTTTCAAATGTACATCTTAGAAAAATTTTCTTTCTCTCAAATGTCTTAATCTTATTCCCTACATCTTGTCAAGTCCAGGCACATCCAGAACAGCTCCAGAGAAGCAACCTCCAGATGCTCCATCTCCTGTCACACACACAGCTGCTTCTACTGGACCTGTTCCTTCTGATCTATCCTCAGATGACTCCATAGACCCTGGACAGGAGGAAACAGCTAACTCTCCTAAGACCAGACAAACATCCCCCATACCCATTTTTCTAGGTTCCCCCTAGAGACATGTTGCCCCCAATGCCACCAGGAAGTAGCCAGATTTCACGACAACCCTATTCCTGCTTCGCCGTCACCTCTTTCTTGGTTTTGTTTTTGTTTTTGTTTTTTTGTTTTGTTTTGTTTTGTTTTTCAAAGCCGTCACCTCTTTCTAATTTTTCTTTTTTAATTAAACCAAAATGGGGGAACATATTCTGTCTAAACTCTACCTCCACAGTTACTTGGCAACAGCCAGGTATGCCTTTCCCCACAGTTACCTGGCAACAGCCAGGTAGGCGTGCCCACTATAAAAGGGGCTGCTTGCCTCCTCCTCTCTCTTGCTCTCTCGCTCCCTTGCTCTCCTGCTTTCTTGCCTCCAGCTTCTCTCTGTCCCCTCACCCCTTCTCCCTTCCCTTCCCCCTCTCTCCACTTGGTCATGGCCGGCTTCCTCCACTTCTATCTCTCTCCCTACCTTCCTGGCTCCCCTCCCCATGCCCTGAATAAACTCCATTCTATGCTATACCGGTGTGTGGCTGGTCTCTCGGGGAAGAGATGCCTCGGCATGGGCCCGCTGAGACATCCCCTTCCCCCATACCTCTCCACACACCCACAGAACATACTCTTTATCTCTTTACAAACACAACAGTCCTTAGGCCCCCCCCCCCCCCAGCAAAGGTTTCTGTACCCCAGGATCAGTAGAAAAACCCCTGCCAGCCCAGTGTGCAGGGTCACCCAGGCTAGACAACACATGGGCTCAGGCTCCCTTTTGAATAGTGTTAGAATCCTGAGCAAACATAGCCCACGAGGGAGAGGGCTGCAAACCGGTCTGCACCTGGCCTGAAGCTTGCGCACGGTCTCTTCATCCTGCCGGGCCTGCCTCTCGTCCTCAAGGGCCTCCTGCAGCTTTAAGTACATGGCTTCCAGCTCCCGGACGCGCTGCAGATACTGCTCCAGCTCGGAGGACTTCTGGGCAACCTGCTCCTCCATCTGCTGTCTGATCTGGAGGAATGACAGGATGGTGGTCTTGCTTAAATTGGGGTGACCTCGTCCCCAGGGCAAGGATCCACTGCAGCTCTGCCTCTCAGCTAAGGATGCAGGAAATGGGAGTATACACTCAACATCCACTGTAGGAGCCCAAGAAAATAAACTGCAACCTCAACGCCACACTCCCGTTCTGTATGTGCTATCCTTTCTACTCTAGATTTTTGTTTAAGTCAAGAAAAAAAGTGTAATTTCTCTTTAAATTCTTTTCTATTTTACAGCCAAAAACCTCTTTTCCAAATCTTAAGGAAGAGTGAGCCTTTGTCCAGGCTGAGCAGCCTGTGAGCTGCAGTCCCACCATCTCTACTTCCTTCCCCATCTCTGGGGCATCAGTATACTTAACAAGTGCATGGCTTTCCCCTCCGGACTGAAGAGCATTTAATCCTTGTTTCATGAAATACAAAGACAGGGCTGGGGTACAGCTTACTGGTAGTGTTTACTTCAGATGTGTGAGTCATGGGGTTCAATGCCCAGTACCTGATGCTCTATCTCACATGTTAGTGTGCTTCTCTGCAGCTTATCAGTTATGTCACTAACATTAGCTCCCTATGTTCTTGTGAGAGTCCTGAGAGCTCACAGAATGACCTGTGCAGGGAGCACACACCAATCACAATCATACTAGTGCTCAGATAGACAGCAGGGAGGGAGGGCAGCTGGACATCTTCAGATACGTCGCATGCGCCTTCCTGAACACAAACAGGAATCTGGCCTCTAAGCAGCAAGTGACTAAGGGCAGCACCAGACTGTGTTCAGGCACGGGCCCAGCACAGCAGCACTCCATGAGAGATGTGTGCTCCAGCAACCAGCGAGCTCCACAAAGCAACTGGACCTTGGCGTGGTTAGAACAGCAACCGGAGCTCAGAGGTCTGTGTTCACTCTGCTCATTACGGAGGAGAAATGCTGTGGGTTTAGACTTACTCTCCCACAGCTACTCACCGTCCACGCCATGAGCCTTTGAGAATGTAAAGGATCCTGGTTGCCCCAGGATGACAGGGACACCTCAAAGCAAATGAAGACATGTAACCATACTAACTAAGCCTTTATCACCCCATTGCATACAATTCTGCTTAGGGGTGTGGAGAACAAGGAGCCCATGCTTTTGCTCTACCTCTGGTACACAGAGATGCTTAATAAAGGATAATGCACACACACACACAACTCCCCAGCAGCCATCACAAAGCACAGCAGAGCCAGGATGAGGCAGCCTGAGCCAGGCCTTCCTGAGCTCCGTGGTTCTCAGACTTACCAGCTTCTCCCTCTCCAGCTCTGTGCTGAACCTGGTCTGTAGCTCTACCTGAGTCTGCAGGCGTTTCTTTTCCTCGTCTGCGGCACGAGATGCTGCTTCCTCCAGTTTCTAATCAGTCAGAAACCCATCCCCAGAAAAGCAAAATGGTTACAGTGGAAGAGAAAGTCTTGCTTAAGCATAGAACAAAACCATACATTCAATAAAAATGAAATAAAAGCTGTGAGACACACTGGAATTCCGTCCAGTCTGCTCAGTCAGCATATAAAACAACTCAGGTATGAATGACTTGATTCTAAACATTATACATCGAGAATCTGAGGTGGCCACTGAATCATAATCATTTGCAACTATGCTCACACAGTCTGACCTAGTTCTGGAGCTTTCTATACAGTGCTGTCTCCTACCACACTAGTCCCTACATCTGTTATCTGAGCTCAGCTTCCAGGGAGGTGACACAGGGAGCTTCCCCAACCCCCATCCCCACTCATCCTCAACGTGCTCTGAGAACAACTGGTTTAAAAACAAAACAAAACATATTAAAGCTTGCAGACTATCCTAGCATATCAAGGCTGTAGCTGGGCAGTAGAGGGCTTGCCCAGCCCGTACAAGGCCCCAAAATAGATCCCACCCACCCTCATAGGAAAAAAGCAAAACATAAACAAACAAACAAATACACAGAAAGAAAAAAAACAGCAACAAAAGATAATCAATTGGATCTTAGAACACAAAGACATTTCAGGCACTCCCTCCCCTCCCCCAGGCAAGAAGGAAGTGCCACTCTTGGCAGATGAAAGCTGAGACAAGGGCGCCCTCTGTCCTCTGCTCACAACCCAGGCTACAGTAAAGGGAGGAGCAGCTGCTGGATTTTGACCTAGAAACTACCCCAGTGTGGGGTCAAGGAGCACTGGCAGGCAGAGAAGCAGGTCTGATCACCCTGGTCTCAACTCATTTGGGCAAAAGCTCCACAGGGGAAGAAGGAAATAGAGGCGACAGCAGGCTGTGCCCTCTGCTCTTAAAGCAGGACTGTGAATGGCTCCAAGTATGTGCTGCTGCCTCCACCCACGCTCATAGAACTTGCCATCCTCCTGCATCAGCCTTCCAAGTGCTGGGGTTATAGGTCCATGCTATCACACACCTAGCCTTCCAGGGAAGTTTTGCTCAAGGAGAAAAGCAGGCTCCACAATGCTCTCACCAAACATAACTTTGTTATGTGAGGCGTTCAAACAAGATTTGAGCAGTGATTAAGAGCAGTCCCACTGGGAGGGAAAACAACCAGATTAGTTGAGCCTGACAGAAGCAGGAAGGTCTGGCTAGGCAGAGCCCTCTTTAAGGCTAGCCTTGAGAGGACATGGGTCTGAACTTAACCTCAGACTGTGAGGCTAAGCACTACAGAAAACACATCAAACATCCAGGAATGAGTGAACTCTAGCAGTCAGTCAGGTGACAGCAATGAAAGTAACAGTAACAGGGAGGAGAGGAGAGCCGTGCGGAGGGTCATTCCAGGCCGTGGCTGCCTGAGGAGCAGACCGAAGGCCTCGAGGGTCCAGGAAATAGTCCAGCCAAGTCACTAAGTAAATAACCACACAATGACAAGCTTCGGGTAGGGGCGTTAGGATCAGTATCCAGAGTTCCCACACTACCTTATCTTCTAAAACATCCAGTTTTCAACTAAAAAAAAGTATGAGAAACAGGAAAGTGTAACCCCTCTGTAGGAAGTCAACAGGCTCTGACTTTGAAGCAGCCCAGGAGGGAGGCATATCTACACAGCCATTGCAGTAAATATACTATAAAGAATGACAGGAAGTCATGATTAAAGGCATAATGGAAGGAATAACAATACCCCATCAAGTGGAGAAAGCATATCAATAAAGACGCTAATTTAAAAGAACCAAATTTAGATTGCTGAACTGTAATGTTCAAGAACTGACTGAAAAGCCCTCTAGAGGACAGTGTAGAGCACAAGAGGACAGTGTGTATAGCATCAGGAAGCCAGGACGTGGTATGCTGGAGCACACCTATGATTCCTGAACTTGGAAGCTGGAAGCAGGAAGATCAGAAGTTCAAGGCCAACTCCCAAGAAGAGAGTTGAAGGCTAGCCTGGGCTACAAGATCTTATTTCAAAAAATAATCAACTAGAGGGGCTTACAATCTATTTGGGCTACAAGACTTGCTCTAAAGAGACACACAGAAAGTATACAGTCAGAAGACAGTAAAACAAGAAAAACAAACAGCTCCAGAGAATCCGGATACTGTTAAACACAATATTCTATTCAACAGCATATGGAACAGGTAAGAGGGGAGGAAAAATACTTGAAGAAATACATTGAAAATTTACTCAACATAATGACAAAACTTGGTCCACATTTTATAAATTCTAAACAGGTAAAAAACAAAGGCAGTGCCAGACATGGTGGCCTCACCTTTAATCCTAGGCAGAGGCAAGCCAATCTCTGAGTTAGAGGCCAGCCTGGTCTACATAGCAAGCTTTGGGCCAGCCAGAGTTGCATATTGAGGCCCTGCCTTAAAAAACAAGGACAGCAGCAGCCGCACCACCACAGTAAAACCACAAAAAGACGTTGAGAGCAGCGAGATATAAGGACCTCCAGCAAACACCACAGCGAGTTAGTTCCCCTCAGAAACACATGACGAGTCACAGTCAAAATACAGTTTATAAGCTGAAACGCGCCATATCTGGCTGCAGCAGGTAACTGCCAAGCCTCCTGCAGCAGAGTGAACAGCACTGTCCAAGACTGAGGTTCTTCCATCAGCCCAGCCTTCCTACTCGGGCTCAGCTTCTTCTTCTGTGTGTGTACCCCACAGAGCTGTCAGAGCACGTGTGAACATACATGACAACGGTTCACGTCTAAGCCCTTTGGCACCATCTCCAAGGGGGACAGCGTAGAGCTTTACCCTTATAAACACAGCTTGCTAGCCCCAGGGCTGGACACTTCCTGAGAACTCAGCTCACCAAATCGTTCCTAACTTAGTGTGCATGAAGCAAAGCTCCCGAGGCTGTGTGTGGCTTTGGGTACTATGTGGGCCAGCGTTTCCCTTGCTCTGCCCCACGCTCACCTTCCTCACGCTCTCCAGCTCCTGCTGCTTGTTTTCATTGGCGGCTTGGAGTTCCTTCATCTGCCGCTCCAGCTCCTCCTGCTCTGCCAGCAGCTTCCTTCGGAGCTCCTTCCGACGCTGCCGGGCTTCCTTGTGCGGTGGGGGGCTGCCCAGCTTCAACAGATGGATGGTGGAATGGATGGCTATAAGGAACGGAGAAAGAAAGGATTTATAGTCTGTACATCTAAACTGGAATGTAGATAGCACCAGTCGGAGTGAGATGCTGCCAGTGAGCAGACGCTCTGCCTGAGCGCATCAGCTTCTCCAGGTCCCACATGAGAAATATGTGCATTACAGTCTTTTCTGAGTCCAGGTCCACAGCTGGGCACCTGTGCTTACAGACACTTCACTGGAAACACACTACACACTACAGGGCATGCACACACACATATGCACACAAACACATACACACACCTTTTTTTTTTTTTTTTTTTAAAGACAGAGCTTCACTAGATAGCCCAGTTTGGTGTGTCCTCAAACTCACAGCCCATGGTAACCCTGTCTGTGATTACCAAGGGCTGATACCACATATCTGGCCCTTTCCTACTCACCAAAATGCTTTTAAAAAAAAAAAAAAGACTCAGCACAAGATGACTCAGCACATAAAGACACTAGCTGTAGAGGCCTGGACCAGTTTAATCCTTGGGACCCATACATGAGACATGGTATGTATGCCCTTACACACATACCATGAACACACATACACATAACAACAGTTTTTAAAAGCCAAATAAAATTAAGACATACTAAGGGCAGAGAATCAAAGTTCTAAGCATCTGATTGCAATCTATTACACTGATTCTGCCCTCAGCTATGTCTATGAAGCCACTTCCCTCCCTATAAGTGAATACATATCACAGTAGTCACCATTTATTAAAAATCTATATAGAGCACAACACGAAGGACTTCATAAGACACATATATTGCAGATGAACACTGTTTACATACATACATTTCATATAAAATCTTATTTCTTTTCTGTTTTTTTATTTATCTTATGTATATGAGTAGTTTGCCTGCATATATGTATGTGTGCAATGTGTGTATCTGATCCCCGAGAAGGTAGAGGAAAGGTGTCAGGTCCCCGGGACTGGAGTTATGGATGACTGTGAACTATTAGGTAGATACAGAACATCTAAACCTGGTCATTTAGAGGAGCAGCCAGTGCTCTTACTCCCTGAGCCATCTCTCTGGGCCCTTTTCTGATTTGATTCTGTAACTGAAGTTGGCCTGAAACCTATTATGTAGTGCAGAACTGGCTTTGAACGACAGCAACCTACTGCCTCTGCCTCCTGGGTGGTGGGGTCTCTTGGTATTTTCAACCACTTAAATTTAATTTCTCAGTTAACTAATACCTATTGTTTAAATTCAAGAAGCATGAACAGACACTCGGGAGAGTTTCTTCCCATTCTTATCCTCCAAGCTCTGGGTTTCCTGTCCACCAGCGACTACTGCTAACAGTCTCTCGTGTGTCGTCTCCGGAGGCACTGGCTACATCATCTACTTCCTTTCAAATGCTAACACATGCTCTCTCCTCCAGTTACTGGTTTCTTGAGTTACAAAACCACTCCATAAACTCCTCTTCTGTCTTGTGCATGACCAAAATCTCAACATCCACTAACGTTTTCCATACGCCTAAAGGAAAATTCCATATACTTTCAAGAATTAGGGCAGTAAGACCTAAAATATAGTTTTGTCCCCACAAAGTCAGAATACAAATAAATTGGCCAAAAAAATTATTTAAAGGGAACTTGTGTTTCCTCGGTTTTCTTTCACATGTGGCAATAGCCACGACATAAGGAAACAAACTGTGCCAGTGTCTTAGGCAAGGTTTGAAAACACAAAGTTGGAGCACTCATGGTTTTGGTTTTTTGTTATTTGTTTTGGTTTCTCCCCTCCCCTACCCCGGCAGGGTCTAAAGTAGCACAGGCTGGAGTGGCTATCCATGTAGAGAACTCCTCCTGCTCTTCTCTGTCTACCTCCTACGTGCTGGGATTCAAAGCCTGGGCCATGCCCATCTTCTGCTCCCTGTTGTGGAAAATATAATTAAAAAAAAAGGGCCTACCCTGAATCCATTCTTGTTTCTTCTTCTTATCGGAGGCACTGATTTCAAAGGTCTTATCAAAGCATTTTATTAGAAAAAGACATTTCTTTCCATCTTTGTCAGGCAGAGACTAAAACAGAAACCGTGATTAATTCTTTAAAATTTTATTCTTTTTTGTTTGTGTTAGATTATTTAAAAAGCAGCTGAGGGGAGAGAAAAGAAAGAAAGAAAGAGACTTGGTCTGACCTTAGGTGGGACCATGTTTATTCATGGCAAGGTGGCATCTTTGTCACCCACATATGTGGATGCCAAAATATCCAGAAGAAGATAGGATGTGGCCTCCTGTAGGGGTGGCAATGACTTCCATAGTCCTCAAGGAAGCTGGGAAGTGTAGTCCATCAGCAGGAAACTACCATTTTGTTTATGGAGACAGGGTCTCACAACGTAGACTAGGAGGATCTTGAACTCACGACCCTTCAGCCCCAGCCTCCTAAATGCTGGGATTACAGGCATGTGTCACACCACACCTGGCTTAGTTTTCTTCTTACGTATTTCAATTAATTTCCTAACTATATAAATCTAACTGAAACTCAATGCCAATGAAAACACCTACAAATGCAAATGTCTAATTACTAATGCTGTCCCCCAGGCAGCCTCATGTGTGGTTACAATGTCCCCTGACTGAGATGCCACATCTACACAAGAAGAACTACAACACCCAGAGAGGACAAGAGGAGCCCCATGATCTTCGCTTGCACTCTAGTAATTGAGTGTGTCCCCTGCAGGAACCCTAGAAGGGACACCCACATAACAGTTATAGGAGACCACTGACTGCTATGGCTTTTTCTTATACCTGAGTTGTTACTGCTGGTGCCCTGTGGTTCTTGACCTCTATCTTTATGAGTAAAATGGCAGAGCTTATGAAAATCCTGTAGGTCTCATTTAGCTGAGTGTGAGCAAACCACAAAGTATTAATATAGCTTTACACCATGTCTATAGTTGGAGTGTGAATTCCCATATTTTACATGTTATTCAACAATACCGAGATACTAGTGATGGCTAATTTACAAATCAAATCTAAAAAACAAAAAGTAATTGTTTTGAGACAAGGTCTTACCATGTAACCCTGGCAAAATAGAGCAGGCAATCCTCCAGCCTCCTGATTGCTGGGATTACAAATACGTGTCACCCTGCCCTCACAAAATGTATGTTCTTGAGGATTTTACATCGCTATGGAATGACAGCTATAAAATAGACCACTTAAGACAGGCATGGAGGCTCACACTTGCAATCTTAGTGCTGTGTAGAAAGAGGGACAAGGAGGAAGAGTCCAAGGCTATAGCAAGTTTAGAGCCACTCAGACGAGATGAGAGCCCATCCTCATAAACAAACACATCCTGTCTTTAAAATAAAATGAGGTGTAGCAGCACATGCCTGTACTCCCTAGGCCTGAGGTAGAAGACGTAGGAAGATAAGGAATTCACAGCCATCCTTGACTACATGGTGACTGCAGGCTACATGAAACTCTACCTTACCAAAATGATCAATTTTCTTCTATTTGCTTTATTTTAAAAGCTCCGGATCTTTAGTCTATTGATTACTTCCAAAATCATCTTACCGCATTTTTTTTGCCTTTTAAATGACTTGATTTTATTCAATGATTCCTTAAATACAAATCTCTCAGATTTAATCCTTATACTTCGTTCACAAGCATAAGACAGAAAATAATTCATATTAGGTACACATTTTTTCAGCTGTCTTTCATTTTTAGTTTAGAAGTCACAGTGACTATACTTTATTTTGAAATGTCCACTTGGGGACTATTTGAAGGTTCAGTCTGTAAGAGTGAGACTGGGAAAGCCCATGGACAGCAGGAGGCAGCAGAGGGCAAGCATGCAGAGAGGCCACACCCACTCACCTCCACACAGCAGTTTTCATCCAACAGGATGTCTCCTTTCTTATCTTTCAGATCCTCGCTCACATAGTAGGAAATTATGTTGGGTTTTAATACAAACCAGCGCTCGGTCCAGTTTTTCCGTTTGTGGCCTTTCTTCATCATGTAGCCCTATGACAGATGTGTAAGAGCTGACAATCCTTTCTTTGATTGTCTTATTTACTCTATTATCTGACACCTGGACCAAAATATACAAATGTGTCAATGGTTCTCACCTGTGTGGACAATGGACTGGAGTCTCTGAGAATCTGTGATCCAGAGACATGATCCCCAGTGAAATCCACACGACCACACACAAAGGTTTACAAGTAAATTTAGACATTTCAGAGTCTCTGCAAGTGACATACAGATAACAGAACCTTTGGTATTAATAAATAGTGAATTTTCCTACAGTGCCTTACCTTTTAAGACATTTATTGAAATATTTATAGGTAAACAGAAATGTTTGGGATGCACAGCAAAGGGAGACATGAAGGCGTGTGGACAATAGCACACACACCCTTGTACTATCAGATTCCTATACAAGTTACGCCTTAATTAATGCTTACTGATGGAAAAAGAACAAGGACAATAATAATCACCTACTGAACAAAGAAAGTGCTAAGTTTGGAAAACTGAAGCAGATTATTTGATATAATGATGTAAGTTTCTTGAAAGACAAACATATATGCAGCTGATGCCGTCCCAGCAGGCATACTGAGGCCAGCCTGGTCTCTACGGTGAGTTCCAGGCCAGCCAGAACTAGGGTGAGAGCCTGTCTCAAGAGAGACAGATGTTCTATTTAGTAAGCATTTCGTTTCCTACATGTATATCAGACAGTTGGGTGCTTAGTTAAGACAGTCGTTAAGATAAATACAACTTTGCTATATGACAGTACCACTTTCTAAAGGTAAAGGTTATTTTTCTAACTCTATAAAAATATTGGAAAATCATGAAGTATTTTATAAAAATATACAAAAAATTAAGTAAAATTCACCAAAATCATACACTCCGGAGGTGACCACTGGATACACATTAGTGAGCATCCGTCTACATCTCTCTACACATGTTTTTTTTTTTTTTTTTTTGAGACAGGGTTTCTCTGTATAGCCCTGGCTGTCCTGGAACTCACTCTGTAGACCAGGCTGGCCTTGAACTCAGAAATTCGCCTGCCTCTGCCTCCCAAGTGCTGGGATTAAAGGCGTGCGCCACCACTGCCCACCCTCTCTACACATGTGTCACGTTACAAGAGCCCACTGTTCTATGGCCTGTTGTTTCCACTGACAATATACCATGGGCATCTTTCCACATTAGTGGGTACAGGATTACATATTATGTGAGTGTACTTTTTAAAACTTATTTGGAAACTTGAACAGCCCCTTTAAAAATAGTAACTTCTCTTTCTTCAGAGACTTGAAGTTCTTGTCCTATAGATCTTTCACCCCAAGATATTTTATATTATTTGTGACTATTGTAAAGGGCATCATTTCCCTAATTTCTTTCTCAGCCTGTTTATCCTTTGAGCAGAGGAAGGCTACTGATTTGTTTGAGTTGATTTTATAACCAGCCACTTTGCTGAAGTTGTTTCTCAGGTTTAGGAGTTCTCTGGTGGAAGTTTTGGGGTCACTTAAGTATACTATCATATCATCTTCAAATAGTGAAATTTTGACTTCTTCCTTTCCTATTTATATCCCTTTGACTTCCTTTTGTTGTCTAATTGCTCTGGCTAGGACTTCCAGTACTATACTGAATAGGTAGGGGGAGAGTGGGCAACCTTGTTTAGTCCCTGATCTTCTTAGTGGGATTGCTTCAAGTTTCTCTCCATTTAGCTTGATGTTGACTACTGGTTTGCTGTATATTACTTTTACTATGTTTAGGTAGGGGCCTTGAATCCTGATCTTTCCAAGACTTTTAACATGAAGGGATGTTGAATTTTGTCAAATGCTTTCTCAGCATCCAGTGAGATGATCATGTGGTTTTTTTCTTTGAGTTTGTTTATATAGTGGATTACATTGATGGATTTCCAAATATTGAACCAACCCTGCATTCCTGGGATAAAGCCTACTTGATCATGATGGATGATTGTTTTGATGTTTTCTTGGATTCGGTTTTTTGAGAATTTTATTGAATATTTTTGCATCAATATTCATAAGGGAGATTGGTCTGAAGTTCTCTTTCTTTGTTGGGTCTTTGTGAAGTTTAGGTATGAGCGTGATTATAGCTTCTTAGAACGAATTGGGTAGGGTTCCTTCTGTTTCTATTATGTGGAATAGTTTGAAGAGAATTGTTATTAGGTCTTCCTTGAAGGCCTGATAGAATTCTGCACTAAAACCATCTGGTCTTGGGCTTTTTTTGGTGGGGAGACTGTTAATGACTGCTGCTATTTCTTTAGGGGTTATGGGACTGTTTGATGGTTTATTTGCTCCTGATTGAATTTTGGTACCTGGTATCTGTCTAGAAAATTGTCCATTTCATTCAGAGTTTCCAATTTTGTTGAATATAGACCTTTGTAGTAGGATCTGATGATTTTTTTAATTTCCTCAGTTTCTGTTATGTCTCCCTTTTCAGTTCTGATTTTATTAATTTGGATACTCTCTCTGTGCCCTCTGGTTAGTCTGGCTAAGGGTTTGTCTATCTTGTTGATTTTCTCAAAGAACCAGCTCCTGGTTTTTTGAAGAAAATCTCAGAAGATGGAAAGATCTCCCATGCTCGTGGATTGGCAGGATTAATTTAGTAAAAATGGCCATCCTGCCAAAAGCAATCTACAGATTCAACGCAATCCCCATCAAAATTCCAAATCAATTCTTCATAGAGATAGAAAGAGCAATTTGCAAATTCATTTGGAGTAACAAAAAACCCAGGATAGGGAGAACTATTCTCCACAATAAAAGAACTTCTGGGCAACCAACAGATTGGGAAAAGATCTTTACCAATCCTACATCCGATAGAGGAATAATATCCAATATATACAAAGAACTCAAGAAACTAGACTCTAGACAACCAAATAACCCTGTTAAAAAATGGGGTATAGAGCTAAACAAAGAATTCTCAACTGAGGAAACTTGAATGGCCAAGAAGCATCTAAAGAAATGTTCAACATCCTTAGTCATCAGGGAAATGCAAATCAAAACAACCCTGAGATTCCACCTCATACTAGTCAGAATGGCTAAGATCAAAAACTCAAGTGATAGTAGATGCTGGCGAGGGTGTGGAGAAAGAGGAACACTCCTCCATTGTTGGTGGATTGCAAGATGGTGCAACCACTCTGGAAATCAGTCTGGCAGTTCCTCAGAAATTTAGACATAGCATTACCTGAGGACCCAGCTATACCACTCCTGGGCATATACCCAGAAGATGCTCCAACATATAACAAAGATATATGCTCCACTATGTTCATAGCAGACTTATTTATAATAGCCAGAAGCTAGAAAGAACCCAGAGGAATGGATACAAAAAATGTGGTACATTTACACAATGGAGTATTACTCAGCTATTAAAAACAATGAATTTGAGAAATTCTTAAGTAAATGGATAGAACTAGAAAAATATCATCCTGAGTGAGGTAACACAATCACAAAAGAACACACATGGTATTCACTTACTGATAAGTGGATATTAGCCCAAAAGCTTGAAATAGCCAAGATTCAACTCATAGACCAGATGAAGCTCATGAAGAAGGAAGACCAAGTGTGGGTGCTTCAGTCCTTCTTAGAAGGAGTAACAAAATACTCAAGGGAGCAAATATGGAGACAAAGTGTAGGACAGAAACTGAAGGAGGGGTCATCTGGAGACCATTTCACCTGGGTACCCATCCCATGTGCAGTCACCAAAGGTAGACGCTGATGTGGATGTCAGGAAGTGCATGCTGACAAGAGCCTGATATAGCTGTCTCCTTAGAGGTGTGCCAGAGTCTGACATATTCAGAGGCAGATGCTCACAGCTAACCATTGATCTGATCAAGGGGTTCCCAATGGAGGAGTTAGAAAGAAGACTGAAGGAGCTGAAAGGGTTTGTGGCCCCATGAAGAGAGCAACAATACCAACCAACCAGAGCTCACAGGGTCTAAACCACCAGCCTGGGAGCATATGACTCCAGCTGTATATGTGGGAGTTGAGATCCTTGGTCCCATGAAGGCTGGACACCGAGTGTGGGGGAATTCCAGGGTTGGGGAGGTGGGAGTGGGGGGGTAGATGGGGGCACATCCTCATAGAAGCAGGAGGAGGGGGGAGAGAATAAGGGGTTCCTGGGGGGGGGTATGGGGTAAGGGGATAACATCTGAAATGTATATATAATATCCAATAAAAAATAATAAAATAAAAAATTTTAAAAAAATAGTAACTTCTCAATTCTTAACTGTACTTCAAAACTATGACAGTAATTCTTTAAAACAAGAGCCTAGGACTAGATACAGCTCAACTGTGAAGCACTTGTCTAGAATGCAGAATACATTGGTTTAATCCTCAATATTCCAGCCAGGTGGGGTAAATCCTGAAAGTCTAATAACAGAGAAAATAGAAAACTTTATATTTGTTCTAAATCATTTAAAGAGTGTAAGTGACTTACGAAGAGGGAAGGAAGCTATATGGTTTCAAATATCAGATTCTAAAGATGAGGGAGATAGTGTTATGGGCCTCTTACCTGTTTCAACACATCTAAAATAAGCTCACTGAAGACCTCATTAATGGCCATAGACACCGTCTGACGATCCATGCCCTTGCTAAACTGTCCATTCCCAATTAGCTCAATAAGCTCCCAGGCAGAAAGGCCATCTTTATTGTCATCAAAGTTTATTTTGTAATGTTCAAATTGTTCTTGTTGCCAACCTCCTCCCATAGCTTCTGTAAGTTTCTTAAGCAGGTATTCAATCTGTAGGGGAAAAAAGATAGGAAGAGGAAAAAAGATAATGGGAAAGATGATTAAAGTCAAGGAGAGGCTAAACACAACATAACAAGTTTTTTAAAAGAAAGAAAGAAGGGAAGAAGGGGATAGAAGGAGGGAGGGAGGGAGGGAGGGAGGGAGGGAGGGAGGGAGGGAAGGAAGAAGCAAGCAAGCAAACAGTAAGAGTCTTTTGGTAGTAGGAGGATCAAAACCATCCTCAGTTAGATAGTGAATTCGAGACCAGCCTGGGCTACATGAGTCTGCTTACTCTGCATTCAGGTAATAAAAGATAAATAAGCAATCGTCCAAGGTGGTGTTAATATGTTAACATGTTAATATGTATACATAGACATTCTAACTCTCTAAGGGTGCCCAGAACAAGGCACTGAACTGCTGAGTGTGACTTAGCTCATCAAGGGAATACTATGAGGAAGCTGTGTGTGTGTGTGTGTGTGTGTGTGTGTGTGTGTGTGTGTGCGCGCGCGCGCGTGCGCATGCGTGCACGCACAGGATGAAGAACTACAGTGGGTTGTTTGACAGGATACTGTAGCCCATGCCAGACAGGAGACAGCCTTTGCTTAGCCACCATAGTGAGGCCAAGCCACCACCTTCCAGCTCCAGGTGACCTTTTGTTTACAACTCAGATTCTCAATTCAATTCTCAAAACAGCTTCCCAAGTTCTTCTGGAACCTTCCTACAATGGTACCTCTCAAGCCCTGGGAGGCTGACATCCAGCCCCAGCACCAACAAGCCATCACTCCCAGCAACTGTGTCTTTCCTGTTGACTTAGGACACAAATATACACTATAACCATGGAGCAGAAGGACCTTTTGACTGTGCTGGCTGAAGAGACACATTCTCACTCCACTATTCAAGTAAACTAAATGAGTCACATGTGTGCCAGGGCTGCTTTACAGAAGAGCCTGTACCAATTCTAAGGCTCATTCAGTTCAGGAAGCAGCCTGCTTCCTCCTTCCAAGCAGATTTCACTAAAAATAACAAAGAAGAAACTTCAAGCTGAATGTGATTTTTCTAGATCTTTGGCTTGAATTTTTATTCTGTCAAAAGTTCTCTCTGTTATTAAAGGAGTAACCTACACTTTACCTCACTTAAGATCTCTTTAAAACCATTTCAAGTTTGAGTTTTCACTGCAGCAAGGCACTTCTTCCAAATAAGTGTGTGACAGACTCATCCTGTTTTGTTCTTGGTTCTATGGGAAGTGACACCAGTAAAAACTATACTTTATACTTTACATGCATACATTTCCAGGAATATGACCAGAAGAAAATGTGGAACCAACTCAAAAAGGGCTCACCACCTCTCTACAAATGTGCCAATAGACACACCTTGACTTTACTATGTAATTTAAATATTTACTTAACATTCTTGACATTCATTCTGGGTGATGGAAATGTAGTCAAATGAATACTGTAGATGCATTATTCACACAACTGCCGCTGTCAGACAATGATATTGGCTGAAGTAGAGAAAAAAAACTTGACTTCACTGGGTATGGTACAGCATATCAATGATCTCAGTGCTTGGGGGTGGAAACAGGAGAATACCCACAAGTTTGAGGCCAGCCTGGGCTTCACTGTGAAATCATGTCTCAAAAGCAAAACAAGTAACAGCAAAAAACGTAAACTTAAAACACAAGAGATCACTATGATAAATGGATTACTAGAAACAAAAATTATGCAGGAATGGTGGAACAGCAGCACACCTTTAATTTAACCCAGCACTTGGGAGGCAGAGGCAGGTGGATCTCTGTGAGTTCAAAGCCAGCTGTCTACAGAGTGAGTTCCAGGCCAGCCCAAACAAAGGAGTAAGTGTGTGTGTGTGTGTGTGTGTGCAAGACAAATACATTCTATTTAGAATCTATGTAATGAGCAGTAAGCTTCTCATATGAACATGACACACTCTGAACTTGTAAGACTTTAAAATTCCCAACAGACAAGTTAAACCACAAAGACATTGCATTTTAATTTTTTTTTTTGTTTGTTTTGTTTTTCGAGACAGGGTTTCTCTGTGTAGCCCTGGCTGTCCTGGAACTCACTCTGTAAACCAGGCTAGCCTCAAACTCAGAAATCCACCTGCCT
The DNA here is from genome assembly GCF_004785775.1 of Grammomys surdaster. NCBI lineage: Eukaryota > Metazoa > Chordata > Mammalia > Rodentia > Muridae > Grammomys > Grammomys surdaster. The sequence goes on along the minus strand of NW_021604629.1, from coordinate 3,365,681 downwards.
CTGCCTCTCAAGTGCTGGGATTAAATGTGTGCGCCACCACCGCCCGGCAAATTTTATTTTTTTTTAAATGTATGTTTTTATGTTACATTTTCTAAAACTCTGCATTTCAAAAACAGTTCAAATATATAGTTTTTATGTTGTTAAATATTTAGAAAGGAAACAAAATTTAATAGGCTCTATTTTCCACAACCTAGTGTGACCCTGAGGTTGCAGCACTTGGTGACAGTGCAGAGGGCTTACTGAAGCCCAGTGTGCCAAAGCCATGGGCAACCCTCGAGAGACTGCCTCAGCACCTGAACAATTCCATATTCATCTGCTCCAGTGATGCCATCTCTACCCCGCAGGAATACTCCTGTCCAAAGGATAATCTGTAAGTCTAACTCTATGTCTACTTCTGTTAGTAGAAACAGACCTCGTCATGTAAGCCAGGCAGGCCTCAATCTCTTGATCCTCCTGCCTCAAGCTTCCCTGGTACTGGAACTGAAGCACATGTTCCTAATCCTGAGAGGAATTCTCCATCTGAGAGGAGACGCAGAGACACTCAAGGATGCAAAGCACAGAGGAAGCCCACAGGAGACATGACAAGGTCTGCTGCACCAAAGAGAGGTCACTCTTCTCCCAAACAGGATTGACATGATTGAAGGAGGACAAAATTTTCATGTTAGCCTGCAATGATAAAGGTAAGCACTCAGGATCCCAGGTTGGGCTCTGGGCTGCAGCAAAGACAGCATCAGGCCCATCAACGCCCACGTGGGTCCTGTTGCATCTCAGGATCATCAAGAAGCTGACCACAGTGGTGTCTCTGTAATAATAAAGTCCTCAAATCGAGAAAGCACTTACTATGTCTACAATAAAGTAAGCATGTATCCTTGCTACTTAACTGTTAATTCTGAAAGTAAGACAAGTGGCTTGCAGGTCTACCACTGATATTTTAGTAACAGAAAAATCAAAAATGTCAAGGATAAGAGACTCATCCACTTCTAGTTCCAACACACATATAAACTTGGAATTCTGAGTGTAGCTGCAAAATATCTTCAAAGACTATATTGGAAGGCCAGGTATGGTAGCACACACCTTTAGACCCAGCACTCAGGAAGGCAAGGGCAGGCAGAGCTCTGTGAGTTTGAGGACAGCCTGGTCTACATAGTCAGTTCCAAAATAGCCAGGGCTCTGTAGAGAGACCGTCAAAAAAAAAAAAAAAAAAAAAGACCATGTGAGAAATCTTACATGGGGCTGGAGAGACGGCTCAGCAGCTATGACAACTGCCCACACCCACCTGGTGGCACACAACTTTCTATAACTCCAGTTCAAGGAATGCAACGCCCTCTTCTGACCTCTAAGGCTACTAGCACCAGGCACACATATGATGCACAGACATACATGCAAACAGAACACAGATGCACGTTAGTAGTAGTAACAGCAGCAGCAGCAGCAGGAGGAATACAATTCTTTCCTAAGAAAAAAATAACATGTGCATAGCCTGAGCAGCAGCCATGTCTGTTGAAGGCCTTTCAGGCCACCATTACTCCCTCTGAATCATGCTGGGCAGGGCTCTAGGACACTGCTCTCCATGTCCTCTTTAACAGTCATAGACACTTCATACTTAGACAGGATCATATTTAGCACCAAGATAGTGTCCCTCCTACCCTAGAGAAACTGCTCTCCTTTGCTACCAATGGCTACCGGCTGTTAAATCCAGAGGGCCCTTCTTACCACTATCTGATTTTTCTGCAATTTACATTCTCATGTGCCTTCCCTTATCTCACGGCCTACACAGTTCTGCTTCCTTTACCAAATCTACTTCCTCCTGCTGCTATGGAAACAGCTCCAAGGTTCTCCTTGGCTCACAACTCCTACTATGGTCACTTCCTCCCTGCCTAACCCACTCCTATGGTTTCTCCACGTCTCTCTCCAGCCTTGACTTCTCACAAGTTCTAGCTGTATATTTCCACAAGGATACTCTACCTACAACACTAAACATGCCACACCCATTATCATGACCCATTTAGTGAGCATGTATGATAGGTTCAGGCACTGCATCAAGTGTTCCACATACCATCAACATTTTAGCCTCACAGGGTACATTGTAGAAAACAGCTATCTCCGTTCTAAAGGTGGGGAGACACAGATTGCAAGATTACTTTGTTACTCTGAAGAAGTGGTAAAGTCCGGTTTCAAAATCAGTCTGTTTCAAAGACCATGCTTTATAAAAAAACATTGCGCTACCTCTAGGTGCCCAGGACTGAAATGTGCCTGTACTTCCTCACAACCAGGCACTATCAACATGAGTAGACAAGGAACAAGAGAATACAAATTTAATCTGCTGGTTATGGCCTTATCTAATGCAGACCAGTTATCCGTGTTCTGCAGAAGACTCAGACCCAAAAGTTTAGCCGCAGGACTCAATAACATCATAATCATGATTTCATGAATGTAGCTACCTCATATAGGAAATTGTCAGCTTGACTCAGAAAGACCCATGTCTGGTCAAATCTCTCCTGCGTGTCTGGTTTCCAGAAAACTGCATAAGAACCTTACTCCTAATCCTCAATGCCCTCACCTGGGACATTCAAGAACAAACTCAGCAGAGGTGTTCCCTTTGCTCTGAGCTGTCTAGAAAAAACCATCATCCTAGACTCTGAAACTTGAAAAAAGAAAAGCAGTACCTACTTCTAACACAGCGAGAGAACAGGACTCTGGATCCTACGTATTTCCCATGAAGCATCAGCCAGTTCTTCCACAAGTAGACAATTATGCTGTCCCTTGTACTGAACAAATACTCTTTAGATACCATGAGCCAATGACCCATTTGGTGAGCATGTATCATGTTCATGAGGATGTATTCACCTGTAACCACAACAATTCCAAGAGGAAGAGTCTCCCTGTCCCTACAAATCTCCAAGGGAGATTTTTGATTTCCCCCAAATCCCTAAGTTTGGGCTTTTCTGGATTCAACCTGTTTTGCCTCTGATCAAAAAATCAAAACAATAAAAAAAAAAAACAAGTATCAACACTGAATCAACACAAATTTTGCGGGCCAGGTCTTCTCAGTGCTTAGACATCTAAAAGTCCCCAGAGCCACACCTTACCTCTTCTGGCACAATAATTAATGGATACTTGTCCTCCGACAAAAAGTTGAAAATGACCCACACTTTAAATGCATCATCTTCTGTAATGAGTAGTGGATTCTTTGTGAGGTTTTTCTTGACACAGAGGGTCCAACACATTCTATTGAATTCAATCTTGTCAAAGTTGTCTTGGACCTAAAAAAGGAAAGAGGAAAACTCATTAGCCAGTCCAAAATAAGGTCACACACACAGCATGCACGCAAGAACACAATAAAACAAGACAGGTCTCACTCAAGCTTTCTACTAACCAGTAGTCATACCTCACGTATCTGCTCCTTTGGCTCCGCTAATAATTCTACTCAGCCTCTGTCCTTGACACTAACCGAGCACTGACACCTGTCAGAGCTGAGAATGCCAAGCACTGAAGGCCACATTCAGATTTTTTTTAACCCCATTTTTATTTATATAGGCAAAGATGAAACCTTGATACAGGAAAACTGTTTAACTGAAATTCTGAGACAGCTGTACCACTCACTCCTGAACCTAATACTCAAGAGTCAATTACTGTGCTATGAAATAAAAGGCAGAGTTGAAGAACTTGATCTATGTGCTTACATGCTTAGTTTATCAGAGAAAACATATGCAAGTAGACAGTTGTAATATTAGTATGTAATCAAGAAAAATGTATACCATAATTAGCACTTTCCAGAGACCGATACCCAATCAATACTAGCCTGTCTCTCCAAGGAACATAAAGACAATTATAATATGGTATGACAATTATTGTAACCAAGATTCCATGGGAATTGCTTAGTAGCTAATCCAACCTGAATGTGGGGCTATTGATATTTGAGCTGAGGTGTGGCTCAGCAGTGGAATGCTTATATAACATGTTCAAGGCCTGGGTTTGACCCTCATACTGGGAAAAAAAAAAGTTAAACAAATCAAGAATGGGATAAAGCATGTTCCAGATTGTAGAACAGAATGTCAGAACATCCAGAGGTGGCAGCAGCCATGGCCAGTTGAGAAGACATGTGGGTGATTAAACCTAAGGGAGAAACTACATGCTGGAAGGTGGTCTCAGTTGGACAGAATCTGCCTTGTGTTCATTTAAACAAAAAAGAAGTTTAATAGGAGAACAATGAATAACATCACAGATCCAACATGAGTGAGAAAAAAGAGGCAGTGCACCTGTGCCAGTACCAAAGTACTTCAGCCCGAGTCGGTCAGAGAAATAGATGAGTAGGGACCCCACAGCCAGTACAACATGAGACAGCACTACTGTACCTATCCTGGGGCCTCCATGCCACTCACTATAGTGGGTCTCCCTGAGCTTGGGGCCATTCTCATGTCCTGGAGCAGGGAAAATAAGGACCTATACTTTTCTGTGTCTCCATGTGAGACAGGTCTTGCTCCCCACCAAGAGCCAGGGAAATGTCTCACAATAGAGTTCAATGCAAGCCAGACCAAACCTGGCCCATGTGCACAGCAAGGAGAGCTGGGGCTACAAGGGGAAGAGCCGATCAAGAAGAGGTTGCTCCCTCATGGCAAGAGGTCAGGACTTTATCTGTACTGACAGCTGAAGGCTCAGTGGTCTTCATTTTTAAAGCCATATTCTGGGACATGGAAGGCATCATGCAGGAGCTGGAGAGCAGGACAACGAGAACAAAGCATGTTTTATTCATCTTTGGAGAAGCACTCTGTGTTGTGTAATGTGAAGGCCCTGCTGGCCTCATGGAGACGCTTCTCTTGATCTTTAACCAGAGTCTGTGGTTGGCAAGCCAGCCTCTGAGAAGCAGAGAGATGCTCTCTGAACTCTGTCTTTACCCCATCACTTCCCATGCTTCACCATGTGGGGCAGATCAAGTATCCCTGCCTGTTTGTTTATTTAGCCCCAATATCATTTATTGAAGACTTATTTACATGTGAAGGGCAGAAGATATCTTTCAGGAGTGAGTTCTTTCCTCTTACCACATGGATCTTAGGAACCAAACTCAGGTTGCCAGACTTGGTGGCACACACATTTACCAAGTGCATCATGAATATAGACAGGCATTTGAACTTATAAAACCAATACATCACCCCTAGTCCTCACTTAGACTAACTTCATATTAATTTTATAATTTGAACACCATCTCTGTTTTATAGATCAGGAAATAGGTTCAGAAAACAGAGGTGCTTTACTCAACTTTACATGATTGGTACACATCAAAACTAAAGCTTAAAGGCCAACTGTCAGAGATAAAGGTCCCTCCCTGTGTGACACAGGTTATCTGCGCAGAACTACTTCTAACAGACACTGCACCAGCTCTGCCCGCACCGGGGAACAAAGCACTAAGTGAAAGACAGGCCATATGGAAAGGACATGTGCACAAAAGCATGAAGTCCTGCTCTGAGAATCAAGAAGTGATTCCCTGTGTGTGTCGTAACTCACAGGATTCCCCCAGGGAGTGGCTTGATATGTAACTGGAAAGTGAACAGAGGTCAAATCACAAAGGGCTTACAATTTTAAGAAATAGTACACAGGCCAATTTAATACTTTGTAGAAAAGAGAGCATTTGAAGTAGACCTTAAAGTACATTGAAGGCCAGCTAGGTCGCTCAGTGGGTAAAGGTACATGCTAAGCATGATGACATGACTTTGATTGCTGGATGCCACACTGTGGAAACAGAGAACTGACCATTAAGTGGTCCTCAGTCTGTCTATGACACAGATACATTTTGGCAAGTGATTATGGCACACTAAATAAATGTTTGTTTTTTAAAATCAGGGGCACTGACAAAGACAAGGAAAGGCATTCAAGAACAGGGGAGGAAATGGCTGGAGCAAACGCACGGTGGCAGCAGCACTCATGTAGGGCAACTTGGGCTGACTGGCAGGAAGATGGCAGATCAAATGCCTGAGGTAAGCTGAAGTCAAATTTGTGCTATGTCCAAGCACAAGAGGAAACAAGCAAAGGTTTTTAAAGGTAGGATGTGGCTCTGTTTGTAGAGAGCACACAAAACACAATGACATGTTGTATAGGAGTTTTCAGGAGGAAGAAGGAAGGTGTACAAAACAAGGGAGAAGGAATGGAGGTACTCAGCTGCAGGCATCTTCAAGTTGATATTCTAGAAATACAGAGATATCCAAAAACAAAGAAGGGGAAAGCAAGCCACAAGAGGTCGACTTGTGAGACAGCAGACAATGGCACCATGATGACCACAGACAGAGGATGGAAAGCAAAGATAAATGGAACCAGAAAAAGAACTTCAAGTTGGGCACAACACACCTGCAATCCTAGCACCTGGGAGGCTCAAGCAGAAGAAAAATGATGAATTTGAGGCCAATGTAGACTGCAGCATGAAGTAATACTAGTAATACTAGTAACAGCACATCCAAAGGCAAGAAACTGAAAGCCTTTGCTCTAAGAGGAGTAAGTCAAGGACATCCACCTCGTTACCTCTTGACAGAAGAACTCCCAAAGCAGTGAGGCAAGGAAAGTAAGTAGGAAAGCACACAGATTGCAAAGGAGCACGTCACATAAGTCCCTACATGAGGATGACGGATCTTATATACTATGTATCATACCTTACTTCAAGAAGGCGAAAGACTTGCAAATGAAAACTGTAACATACAATATTACTGAAAAAAAAAAGATATAAACAGGTAGCAAAGCATCTCATTATGTTCGTGAATTAGAAGACCTAAGATGTTCATGTCTAATCTATAGATTCTATGAAATTCCTACCAAAATGTCAATGTGGGTTTTTTTTTTTTTTGCAGAACTAGACACAGGAAAAGAAAATTCTAACATACATATGGAATCTCAAGGGATCTCCAAAAACATTCTTACAAAAAAAAAGGCCAGGCAGTGGTGGCACATGCCTTTAATCCCAGCACTTGGGAGGCAGAGGCAGGTGGATTTCTGAGTTCGAGGCCAGCCTGGTCTACAGAGTGAATTCCAGGACAGCCAGGGCTACACAGAGAAACCCTGTCTCGAAAAACCAAAAAAAAAAAAAAAGGGGGGGGGGGGGGGGGGGGGGGGGGGGGGGGGGAGGGAGGAAGGGAGGGAGGGAGGGAGGGGAGAAGGAAGGAAAAAGAAAACAAAGCTGGAAGCCTCACATTTCCTAAAATACAACACAAAGCTAAAATAGCCAAAGCATTCCATTACAAGGACATAAAAACAGACATGGAAACAGAACAGAGCAGAATTGGGTCCTCAAGCACGTAAAAGGGCCAAGAATACACAGTGAAAGGACAGTCTCCTCAATAAGTAGCGTTTCAGAGACTAGATATTAACACACAGCAGAATGCTCTTTATCTAAAATTATATACAAAATTTAACTCAAAAATGTTTGGAGCTAGCTCAGTAGACAGAGTGCTTACCTAATACGCACAAGTCCCTGAGTTCAATCCTTAACACCACAGAACTGGGCAAGGTGGTGACAGTTGCCATCCCAGCACTGGGTGGATGGTGAAAGCAGGGGCATCAAAAGCTTAAGAACATCAAAAGCTGTGACTACATAGTAAGTCTGAGGCCAGCCTGGGCTACATGAGGGCCTGCCTCAAAACAAACAAACAAACAAGCAAACAAACATATCAAAGTGAATTAAAGGCCTGAAACTACACTTACACAACTTCTCCAAGAAAACATGGAAGGAACACATCAGGACATTCTAACAACAAGGCTATTTTGTTTTTAGTAAGTAAGCACTTATAAGGGGTTAATTATTAGGAAACAACAGATTCCTACAATTCAGTGACAACACTACCCAACTTAACAATAGCCAAAGGAAGAAATGTAAATGAGCAAAAGGCTTGACTAGACAAGCATATATACATATACATCATATACATATACATACACATCATATACATATACATCATATACGTATACATCATATACATACACATCATATACATCATATACATATACATCATATACGTATACATATACATCTTTCCAGAGAATGTCTACAAATGGCCAATAAGCGTATGAAAAGATGTTCAAAATCACTTATCACAGGAAAATGCAAATCAAACACAATGAGCTATGAGCTCATACCTGTCAGATGGCCGCCGTCAAAAGCAAATCAGTGAGGTGAGGATGTAGAGAAACCAAGTGACAGAACACATGGGGCTCAGTTCCTGTACATCCACTTTGTGTACTGTTGCTAAAACTGAAAAATGGCACAGCTACTGAGAAAAGCCATACAGATGTTCCTCAAAAATTAAAAATGAAAGTACCACATGATCCAGCAATCTCATTACTGGGTAAATATCCAAAAGAACTGAAAACAGGACCTTGAAGAGGTATAGTCCCCACATCCACTGCAGCACTGTTAAAAAACAGCCAAGAAGAAAAAGAAGCCTTACCAGTTTGTTAAAAGTACAAAACCTATCACCTCTAAATTAAGCAAGATAATTCGAAAGCTTTCATATGAGGTATACACCAAACAAAGCAAGGAAATTCAAGTTGGGTTCTAGGAATTTCCTATACATATGCCAAAATATGGCTTTTGAGTTTCTAAAAATAAGTATATGAATTTTTAATATATATTAAATAAAAATATATATTTCTATCAAATAAATTTTATATATTAAATAATATCTATATGAACAAACATTCACACATATATGTGTATGTATGTGTGTGTGTGTATGTGTGTGTGTGGGGGGGGGTGAGATCTTACTAAATATAGCCAAGGTTTGTGGTGTTACAAACCTTTAATCCCAGCAGTTGGGAAGCAGAGGCAATTTGGATCTCTGTAAGTTTGAAGCCAACCTGTTCTACAGAATGAGCTACAGGGCTACACAGTTGTAACCTGTCTTTAAAGTAAAATGAAAAAATAATAAACCTACCAAATATTTGATTCTATGATATGCTGATCATATATAGGGTATTCAGAGGGGCCCCTCAGCATCTGTGTACACATCTGTGAAAGGATCACCAAGCAACAGCTCCAGGTGTGTCTATGATGGAACCTCGCAGTGAGAAAAACAAGTTGCAAGAGCACATCCCATCTTTGTAACTCTCCAAGAAAAATTACTTGGGAGGGACTCATGGGGCCCTGACCCATCCAGGAGAGTCAGTGAGTGTGAGGGCTGCTTGGGAGAGGCACCCTAGTTCTGAGTAATGTAGCCAGTGGTGCTACCACACTCCAGCACAAAAGGTGGCCCTGGTTAGACCAGCGTGTCATAAAATAAAACCGAAAATAAACAAAAAGACATGAGACTGGGGACTTGGGGAGGACTAGCAGGGCTGAGAGGGAGATAGGTGTGGAGGGATGAGTGAGACCAGAATGATTATACTTGTGTGAAACTATCAAGGAATAAATTATTTTTAAAGTAATTTCACCTAAAATTACTCATATATATGCAGCACATATGATAAAGCTTTTTCTAAGGTGAGGGAAATATTCATAAAACACAAGGTGGTGGTTTCCTTGAGTAGAGAAAGCATCAGGAAAGAGCTCAGAAGTAGACAGACTATGCAGGTTGGAGATACAAACTCCACATATCATGTTTGTTCATTTATGACAAAGATCTCACTATGTAGCCTAAGAGGACCTCAAACTTACAATCCTCCTACCTGGGTGTCTCTAAGTTCTAGGATTGTAAGTATAAGCCATCATACCTGGCTAACTATTGTAGGTCTTGCCTTCAACTGTAGAACTGAGACTATGGAAATGTTTATTTTCGGGGGAGGGAGGGTCCCATTTCAAATAAGATACAGTCTCTATCTCATACCTAAGAATCTAGGGCAGTGGAGAGAGACTAACACATCAAATGCGGTGAAGGTAGCTTGGACTCTGCAGGTGGTGGTGATACACTGGAGGTGGAGAACGAGCAAAGCCATATTCACGGATGCTCTGCTCACAGGTATAGAGTGGGTACCCCATCCAAGGGCTGATTAAGGACTTTCAGAGAGATGACAAAATACAAGAAACTGTTTCTTGTATCAATTAATAACTCACTCTGTGCCAATTGTTGAAGGTTTAAAAATAATAGCTGTCCACATCTACTGGGCTGAATATAGTCTAAAAATGAGGAAGAGAAAAGAAGAACAGAAAGAAAGAAGAAAAAAGGGAATCTATCTTCCAACGAGTGTATAAATAAAATGTGGTGTATCAAGACAATAGGATATTATTCATTAAAAAATATAAATTACTTACATATCCTGTAACATGGATGAATGTTAAGAACATGTTATATGAAAGACACTGGACACAAAAAAACACATATCATATAGTTCCATATATATAAAATATTCAGAATAGGCAAACCTATGAAGCAGAAAGTTTCCTGGGGACTGGGAAAAGGGAGAACCGAGAGTGACATAAACGAGAACAGGATTTCTCTGAGGGATGATGGGATGATGAGTGTCCTGACAACCACTGTGACTACACAACTACTACGCTGCACACTTTAAGATGGTAAATGTGCGCTAAGCATGGAGGTGCAGACCTGTAACCTACAGGGCTAAAGCAAGCAGACTGCTGCAAGTTAACGGCCTACGTGGACTGCAGAGTAAATATACAGAGGCCAACCAGAGCTGCATGGCAAGATATCATCTCACAAAACAAAACAAAACAAAACAAAACTGGGAATCATGGCATGTGTCTTTTATCAGAACACTTGTGAAACAGAGGCAGGCAGATTTCTGTGCATTCAAGGACAGCCTGATCTATATAACAAGGTCTGGACTAGCCAGCAAAATCTTGTTTAAAAAAAGCAACAAAAGTAGGGAGTAGGCACTGGGGAGATGGTTCTGTGGGTGGAGTATGTTTGTCACACAAGCATGAGGACCAGAGTTCAAATCCCCAGAAATTAACATAAAGTTGGGTGTGGTCACATGTCTGTATTCACAGCACTTCCTGTATACAGAGAGATGGGAGGCAAAGGCACTCACAAGGTAGTTAGACTAGCAGAAGCAGTAGATAAAGAACAAAGAGATCCTTACTCAAGAAAAGTGGAGGGCAAGAACCCACAGCCAAGGTAGTCCTTCACACACACACACACACACACACACACACACACACACACACACAAAAGAGGATCAGTTTGGGCTGTGATGATGTCCAGCATGTTAGAAAGCAAACCAAAAAACAAGTTTTATATGGCGTGAATTATACCATAATGGAGAAAAATAATCGTTTTATGAACCATTAAAACCAGAGCAAAGCTGTGGAGCTAGGACAATGCAGAAGGACAGGACAGGCTCTTACTTCGGTCACATTTCTACCTTCAGAGTCCTCCCTGAACCCAAGCTCATCATTACTCTAGCCCAGTGGTTCTCATCTTCCTAATGCTGTGACCCTTCGGTACAGTTCCTCATGTTGTGGTGGCACCCCAACCATATCATTGTTTTTTTGATGCTTCATAACTGTAACTTTGCGGTTATAAATTGTAATGCAAACATTTCATATGCAGAATATCTGATATGCGACCCCAACCCACAGGTTGAGAACTGCTGCTCTAGTTCATACCAAAAACAAACAACAAACAAACCACAAATCCTTTCCAATATAAGGCCATATTGTATGCACATCTGAATCCCCGGTGTCTAGTATGCAGGGTCTATTTGCTCATTTGCTTAACTACTTGTAAAGAAGCCAAGTATGGTGTTTTGTGCCTGTAATACAGCACTTGGAGGACTGATGCAGGAGGATTGCCATGAATTCAATTCAAAGTCAACCTAGGCTACAGAATGAGTTCAGGCCTGCTTGGACTACAGGGATACAGAACTTTGTTTTGTTTTGTTTTTTTAAGTGGTACTAGGTATCAGTCACTGTACTCAAACTAGACAGCATTGAACTGACCATGCAGGCACAGAATGCACATTCCAGAGGCTGAACCAGACCCCCAACACCACTTTCATAACAGAGAAGTGCAGAATGCTGTAAGAATTCCAGTTCACTCTGAAAGGGTGGGGCACTACCTAAGGAAGTGACTAGAGGTTGAACAAGACTGGCTGTATTCTGAAGTGAAGGCCTGACAGAGGAGGAAGCAGGAAGAGCCTCGGCAATTAAGAGGAACAGAGAAAAGGCAAAACAGTCACACTGAAGCACAGTTCCAATGTCCACCAATTGATGAAGGTGTGAACAAAACATGGTATGTCCATGAGAGGATGGGGAGAGTGGAACTGAAGGGAGGGATCTTTCATTTTAAGAATGCTTGCTGCTCTGGCTTCTTACTAGGAACCCAAATTTAGTTCCCAGCCCCAGGTCAGATGGCTCATTATTGGTAACACCAAAGCCAAGATTAATCTGATGCCCTCTGCTGGACTATAAGGGCACTGTAAGCACATGCATGTATGAATACAGGTTCAAGTGTGATGCGCTTGCACGCGCGCACACGCGCACACACATGCACACACACATGCACACACACAAATAAAACTAAAAATAAATCTTTTTAAAATTTTTTAAGAATATGATTCTGCCATAAGAATTGAAACAAGAAGCTGGGCAATGGTGGCGCACGCCTTTAATCCCAGCGAAACAGGCAAGGTGACTGATGTCAGACACAGAAGCTGGACATGAGATGATTCCATTCATAATGAATGGAAAAACAGGCAAATGTATAGACTAGTGCTTGCCTAGAACTGTAAGGGAAGATACTATAAATGCTAGTTGGATGAGATTTTTTTTTTTTTGGAAGGGAATAACCAAAACATTCTAAAATTGGTTATGGTGATGATTATACAAAACCAGCCATACTAAAAACCTCCAAAATAGAAGGTTAAATAGGCAAATTGCATGGAATGTGAATTTTCTGCCAACAACACTGCTATTTTTAAACATATCATTTCTTTAAACCACATTGCTATTGCATTTACTGATCATGGTATTTAGGAGCACAAAGTCATTGGTGGCTCTCAGCATGACATGCCTTATTCACTCAAAAGTGACCTTCAGCAAGGCATAGTGGTGAGTGCCTATGATTCCCAGCCCTAGAGAGGTGCATGTAGGGCAATCAGGAGTGCATCATCCTGGACAACTGAGTAAGTCTGAGGTCAGACTACATAAACTGTTTCAAACCACCTCCTCCCCCTCCAAAAAGAAAGGACTTGTAATACGATGAAAGACAATTTGGCTTGCCGGGCAGTGGTGGCGCACGCCTTTAATCCCAGCACTTGAGAGGCAGAGGCAGGTGGATTTCTGAGTTCGAGGCCAGCCTGGTCTACAGAGTGAGTTCCAGGACAGCCAAGGCTACACAGAGAAACCCTGTCTCGGGAAGGAAAAAAAAAAAAAAAAAAAGGCAAGTTGGCCATTGTAGTACATTAAAACTACTTACTTTTCAGGCTTCAGAAATGACTTAGCAGTTAAGAGCACTGCCTGCTCTCCCAGAGGGCCTGGGTTTGATTGCCAGCACCCACTTGGTGGTTGGTACACAATCACCTATAACTCCAGTTCCAGGAGATCTGACCTTCTTCTGGCCTCTGCAGGCACTAGAGACACACATAGTGTGTAGACATTCATACAAGAAAAACACTCATACATATAAAATAAAATTTGAAAATTTGTAAAGTTTTTTTTTAACCTACTTACTTTAAAACAACATAGGTAGATACAGTGAGAAAGAACATTTACCAGCCTGGGCTAATGCTTAAGGACAATACCATCCATGTTCAATGACAGTTGACAAAGTGGAAAGCCAAATGTACAGTCACTCGTTAACAGAAAAAAACCAAGGAACAGATTTTTATGGGGCTTAAGATGACTCTCTGGTTAAGAGCACTGGCTACTCCTCGAGAAGACCCCAGTTCCATCCTCATCTGTAACTCCAGACTTGGGGAATCTGCTGCTGGCCTCCTTTAGCACTGCATGAATGTGGTGCACAAGCATGCAGGCAAAATGCTCATCTACATAAAATAAATAAATCTTTTAAAAACTTTTCAGAAACTTTGAAAAAGAACAGGTTTTATGTAAGAACTGTAACTATCACATGAGCAACAATCATGGTAAGAAAATATAGCCGGGTGGTGGTGGCACACACCTTTAATCCCAGCACTTGGGAGGCAGAGGCAGGTGGATTTCTGAGTTCGAGGCCAGCCTGGTCTATAGAGTGAGTTCCAGAACAGCCAGGACTACACAGAGAAACCTTGTCTTGAAAAACCAAAAAAAAAAAAAAAGAAAAGAAAGTATAGAAAAGGAAAACTGCAGAAATGTGAGGCCCCGAGGAAACAACACTGAGCTGAGACGCTGTGGTCTTTCCTCTGTGCTTCCAAAGCACAGATGACAACAAACCAAAGCGGATTCTGCTGGAAAGCATGGGCATCTCCACCGTGAACTTGGCATATGGCCGGCCGTTGGATTAGTGGTTTTAGTCAGGTAGCCTAGATGAACCTTTAATATTCAAGGAGAAGAGCTGGTAACAGTGAGGACCAGCAAGCCTAATGAGCCGTGGATCTCAGGGGAGAACGAGACTGTCTCAAAACGTGCTGAGGCAGAACTCTGTGTAGCTAATGAGACATAAATAGTTTTTTAAAAAGTATTATCCGAGCTGGGCAGCAGTGGCATGCCTTTAATCCCAGCACTCAGGAGGCAAAGGCAGGCGGACCTCTGTGAATTTTAGGCCAGCCTAGTCTACAAAGCAAGTTCCAGGACAGCCAGGGCTACACAGAGAAATCTTGTCTTAGAAAAAATAATAACTGACCAATGTCTTCAATTATTCACCATCAAGTAATCCAAGTATAAAGTTTTCAAAAAGAGGAGGAGGGTGAGGAGGAAAGAGAAAGGAAAAAGTAGGCCTATAAAACTAACAACAACAACAAAAAAAAAACTACAAAATTAATACCCAGGCAAAATATTTGGTAAATAACACTGGACTGGCTAACCATCTGAAGTCTCAGAAAAACTGAAAGTAAATTCTGTCAGTGTGACTAACATCAGGAATGTCTATCTGACAGTAAATCTAGATGGAAACTACTTTTTAGAAAGCAGGTTTCAATGTAATGCATTTCAGGGCCCAGACTATTCAGAGTAAAACTCCCAGGCAACAGCAGAAGACATAGAGAAAGCGACCAATGGACACAAAGAAACACTAAAGAGACATGAAAAGATCTTAAAGCCCCTGAGACAACTGGATGGAAGCTGAGATAGTCTGAGATTATGAGAAAGTTTTCAAAGTAACTCCACCCCTGCCTTCAACCACGATGTCCACTATGTAGAAAATAACAAGAGAAATAATAATAATAATTCTGAAAAAGAGGGAGGATTTAGTCTTTAAGAATACAGTTAAAAGAAGACAGCTGATAGAAGTTAAACGGTTCAAATTCTGCTTACAAGCCAGCAAACTGGCTGCGTGAATAAAGGTGCATGCCACCCAAGCCTGAAAACTGAGTTCAATCACCAGAGCCCACACAGGGAAAGAAGCTGACGTCTACATGTTGACCTCTAACCTCCACAGGCACACCTTCTTCCTCTTTATGTAAACAATAAACATATAAAACGTAACTTTAAAGGCTGTTTTCATCTATTTGCCCTTTACTGGCTAAGCTACTTCTGCTCACAAGGTCAACACTGGGCTCCACAAAGCGCTATGAACCGGAAGGTATGTGTAGCAAGCGTGTGGTCAATAGTTCAGATTCTCACTGCATCAGGAAGAGCAATCCTCCTCTTACCACTCCTCACATTATTGGCTTTTTTCTTCCCCAAACCAAATTTCTAGCATCCGCTCCAGGTGGCCAGGCTCACTATCCCATCACATCCTCACTGGCCGGATGACAAGGCTTTGCTCCAAATGCTGGGGTTTCTCAATTCTGCTATCTGTTGGGAAGTGTTTTCTCCCCAGTTATAGGGCTTTAAAGTATCCAGACTATGAGAGTGTTTCAAAATTTAAAATGCAGAGCTAAAAATATACTACACCAAGGGGAACAAAATACTGTATCAGAGCACAGAATTTCAGAATATGAGGCCAGTTGACCATGCTCCTGCTGCTGACTCAGCCCACGCTAATCCTGGTGCTGGAAAACAAAGCAATTTCCAGACTTCTGAGAATTCTGCGGTATGTCTCAAAACATCTTAATAACACAAATAATTCTCCTTACTGACTATAATTTCTGTTTATTTTGATTTTAGAAATAGGGTCTCATGTAGTCCAGGCTGGCCTTGAAATTACTCTGAAGCTGAGGGTGACCTTGAATTCCTACTCCTCCTAGATCTACCTCCCAAATGATAGAATTATGGGCATTTACAACCACACCCCAGTGCTATCTGTAATTTTTTTTTTTTTTTGCTATCTTCATTTTTAAGATTATGTCTGGGTGCCCAGCAGTGGTGGTGCATGCCTTTAATCCCAGCACTTGGGAGGCAGAGGCAGGCGGATTTCTGGGTTCGAGGCCAGCCTGGTCTACCGAGTGAGTTCCAGGACAGCCAGGGCTACACAGAGAAACCCTCAAAAAAACAAAACAAAACAAAAAAAGATTATGTCTGGGCATGGTGGTACATATCTTTAATGCCAGCACTCTAAGAGGCAGAGGCAGGTGGATCATTGTGAGTTTGAGGCCAGCCTGGTCTACATAGCAAGTTCTAGGACAGACAGGGCAACATAGAGGGACCTTGTCTCAAAAAAAAAAAAAAAAAAAATCCACAAAAATACAAAACCAAAACCAAAAAAACATAAGGTATAGAGGGTTGGTTCAAACATACCTTAGGGCATACAACCTCAACCTGATGCTGCAACCTTTAAGACAGTTAGTTCCACACACTATGATGACCCACACACACCATGAAATTCTTTTGTTGCTACTTCATAACTGTAATTTTGCTACTCTTATGAATCATGATGTGAATATCTGATATGCAGGATACCTGTAATGGGACCTCAAAGGAATTGTGACGCACAGGTTGAAGACCACTGCCTTAGGGTGTGTCTGTGACACCACTCCCAGAAAGGATTAATTTAGGAGAGCCGGCCCATCCTGAGCGGGTGGTACCATTCCACCGGCTTTAGAATTAGGCTTAGTAAAAAGGGGGAAAGAGAGGAGCTGAGATGAGCTCTGGCAATCATCCTTCCCTCTAATCTGCTTCCTGCTCTGCAGATGTGAGCGAGCAGCTTCATACCTCTGCTACAGCCACTAGCCCCTCCTACTGCAAGCCTTCCCCGTCAGGTATCAGGTAGTGATGAACTATACCACATTAAACCAGGAGCCAAAGTATCTCCATCCTTAAGTTGCTTCTTATCAGGTCCTTTCACACAGTGACAGGAAAGGAGCTAGTACTAGCTCACCTTAGGATAAGTCTACCATGCAGTTTGCCGTGTGGTATCTCCCCGGCAACAATAATCAGCCCCTTACTATTCCTCTTTAACTCCAGCACGCTTATTCTCTAACAACCACTGCCAGTACTGAAGAACCATACTTCCCGGGATAAGTAAAGCATCCTGAGAGAAGATGGACACAGAGTAACACCAACACATTTTTAATTTCAAAGAAGGAACCAACCTGGAGGTATCAGAAAGAGAAGGAGGAGCAGAAGCCTCAGCCTCCTTTCTTCCTATCTCCTGAGGCCTCAGCACCCAGCTTCTTTTTTGTTTGTTTGTTTTTGTTTTTCAAGGCAGGGCTTCTCTGTGTGGTCCTGGCTGTTCTGAAATCCAGAGATGCAACTACCTCTGCCTCCCAGAGTTCTGGCACTAAAGGCGTGCACTATCATGTCTGGCTTTATACCCAACTTCTTCTACTTTTTTTTTTTTTCGAGACAGGGTTTCTCTGTGTAGCCCTGGCTGTCCTGGAACTCACTCTGTAGACCAGGCTGGCCTCGAACCCAGAAATCCACCTGCCTCTGCCTCCCAAGTGCTGGAATTAAAGGTGTGCGCCACCACTGCCCGGCCTTACCCAACTTCTTAATGCGCTCACCAATAAGGGCTGCCTTGGCCCACCTAATTCACAAAAGCAAGGGGAAAAAAAGGCGGTGGTGAGAAGGGTTAGCATCATACCTTTTCCAAAATGAACTTGTTTAAATATGGCATGTAGCCCTGATTGGAGACAGGCCCCTCATCGTCATCCCTAAAGTGTTCCTCAAGGGCTACAGGGTCGTGTGGAACCTTCAGCACGGTGCACAGGTTATGGGAAAGGACCTAAGTGGAGGGAAAGAAAACAATGTAAACACACCCACGTACCACCATGTAACACCTTAACCATGTGAGCACAATATGCTGCTCCCTGCTCTAAGCAAAAGAAGATGAGAAGAATCTACCAAACACAGGGTGTGGCTCAAGTTTTTTCATTCGTTTTTTTCCAATATCTGTTTCACTTCAATCAAGTTTATACATTACCTGCTCAGTATGAGCCAGGCTCCATGATGGTCTGAGAACAAATACTCCTTGTCAGTATTTATTAACTAGTCCACATTAAGGAGGAAAGGGGAGCAGGCACAATGGAATTCATTCAAATTAAACTTTTCCCCTAGTCAAGCAGCTTGGCCCTGAGAATCTGTTTACAGAAACTAGCAAATGTTGTAAAGCACTTTGGAGAAGGTATTTGACCTAGACAAGACACAGCTACTCTGGACTCGGCATTTCCCATTTATTAGAAAGAACCATACTAATATATAAATATACGAAGTATTAATTTTTAATCTTTAAGTGTACTAATATGTCTTTAGCCTAAGTTTGGCATCAGTATAAAGACACAAGACAGTCATAGCACATCTGTAATCCCAGCACTTAGCCCTTGGGAGGCTCCAGCAGATGACTTTGAGTTTGTAGTCACACTGGGCAACAAGTTTCAGGCCAGACTGGCTATCCCTAGTCTCAAAACCAAAAAGGATATATATTTACAGATACACAAGAAAAAGAAGGCTAGGAGCTGGAGATGCACCTCAGTGGTAGAGTGCTTGCCTAGCGTGCGGAGGTCCTGGGTTACAGCCTCAGCAAAAAAGGAGTGGGAGTGGGGGAGGAGCAGAGGGGGAGGGGAGGGAGGAGACCTGTTATGCCAGAGCACTCACACACAAAGGACTACTGCTGTGGTACAGTAACCTTAAGTGCACACGTAAGTACTCATGAGAGAATCAGTAAACTCTGCTGTCTCAAGTTTTAAATTATATTCCATTTGAACACTCTAAACAGATCACATTACAAAGGCAAGGCTGTGCTGACTACTCTTTGCCACATTCACTGGACATGGCTGTGCACTTTTAGTCCTTTAGTCTCAAAGGCAGGCAGGTGGATCTGAGTTCAAGGTAAGCCAGGGCTATACAAAGAAATAGGTGGGGCGGGAGGGAGCCACATTCATCTACCTAAGCATCTTCAATTTCATTAAGGAAGTCACCTTCTGCATACGCCTATTTCAGTTAGGATTTTTAAGGTTAAAAGTTTTAATCCATAAAAAGAACATTTGCATATCTCCTTTCTATACTGGTTTTGTTTCTCAAAGCTTCATCTGTGTGGAGATCCTTTGTGCACGCTCTATCAAGTTTAAGGAAGTCAATTTACGAATGGCCTAAGTGCAACAAAGCAGACGGTTACCAGCCCTACAAAACTGTGCTCCTCAGACCCTGTACTCGCCAGTGGAGCCTCTGAAAGGAACACGGTAGGGATGTCATGAAGCCTTGCACACCATAGTCAGAAAAATCCTAAATATATTATTTCTTGTATCTACCAAGTATAACCTACATTACCCCAAAGAGGTTTTGTAAGGATTGATTTCAAAACTGTAAAGTGCTTAAAAATGGCAGAGAAAAGTTCCCATATCAGGTTCAAAGACCATCCAAACATAAAAATCACTTGGGACTTTACCAAGTAAAAATCCCCAACTACTGGTTAAATTATGGTATGTCTATAAAACATCAAAATCATGATGAAGTTCACTGTGTACTGATAGGAAAATAACTCCAAGATAAAGCACATTTTTAAAGGGTATATATTATTCAAGTGTCACAAGAAAAGGGAGGAAAAAAATAAGGAATTCCAAAGGAATACACAGGAAACTATTAACAGTGAGGGAAAGAATCTGGTTGATGGGAAGCCAGGGACAGAAGACAAGACTCACAACAGCTCCTTAAAAAAAAAAAAAAAAAAAAAAAGTTCCTTGCTTTTGTTGTCTGGTTTACTGTTTCCTGCTCTTGGATTTGAACCCGGGGCTTTATACATGGCTAGGCAAGCACTCTACCTCTGAACTACACCCTACTCTGCATCTCTCCTTATGCTTAAGTGCAAAAAAAGAAAAAGAAAGAAAGAAAAAAAGAAAAAGAAAAAAGATCATGGCCTGGGAGATGGCTCAGAAAGCTTGCTGTTCACACATGAGCAAATCCTGGCACCCAGGATTTAAGGCAAGTTGTGAGCACATGAGCTTGTAACCCCTGCCCTGTCGAGAACAGAGATGGCAGCAGCATGTAATCCCAGCACTCTGGAGGAAGGCTGGGGGCGGGGTGGGGGGGCGGCCTGGATAGACTAGCAGGAATTGGTTCTAGGTTCAGAGTACAGAGCAATTAGGGAATATACCTAGCATTAACTTTGAGCCACCAAAGTGCATGCACCCATATGTACATAAAACACACACACACATACACACACACTTTAGGATAAGTGGGTGGGGGATCTGGGGATACAGCTGGGTTGGCAGAATACTTTGCTAACATGTACAAGGCCCTTGGTTTGATACCCATTATGGCATACACTATGTACAGCGGCACATGCTTATAATCCTAGCACTTAGAATGTGGAGACAGGACAATCAGTTCAAAGCCATCCACAGCCAACTACTGAGTTCAAAACCAGCCTGGGATATTTGAGACTTGAGCCCCCCCCCAACCTTCTCAAAAAAAAAAAGGATAAATAAGGGTAACTTCTGTGTAGCAAGAGGCAAACAGAAAACATACTGTCCAGAGGAATAAGATGTGAAAATAGCTGATTAAAGCAAAGCTCTCCACTTGGAGAAACAGCTCAGAAGTTAAGAGTACTCATTGCTCTTGAAGTCCTAGATTAGATTCCCAACACCCACGTGGTAGTTCACAATCATCTATAACTCTAGTTCTAAGGGACCTGATGCCCTCTCTGGCCTCCTTTAGCACCGAGCATACACCTGGTACACAGACATGTTTGCAGGTAAGTCATTCACACACAAAATAAAGTGAATAAACCTAATAATTTTTTCTCAAATACTTTTAAAAATAAGATTAAATTTTAAAAAATAAAGCAAAGCCCTCAGAAAACAAAAAGCCACCAATTTCTCCCACACCTGCCCTATTCCCTTCATTTGAGTTTCACAGATTCTCCACTGAAAGTCCTGCCATGGGCCCTGGACTCCATCCTTCCTCATAAATAGAAAATACTAGCTCAAAGAGATTAAGCTGAATTTTCTTGACTAACATTAGTACACAGAACTGAGAGTAGAACTCAGGTTTCATAATCTCTTGTCCAGCACTGTCTAGTAATAAACTTGAATTTTCAGTTCTCTGGAAAGAACGCTGTTCCTGGGAGTTTCTCCCATAGAACCCCTCCCACACTCAGGAGTTCTCACTTTCCCTAATAAATCTGTCTGCCCTACTCTCAAAAGCAGAAAAAGAGAAAGCCAGGCGGTGGTGGCGCATGCCTTTAATCCCAGCACTTGGGAGGCAGAGGCAGGCGGATTTCTGAGTTCGAGGCCAGCCTGGTCTACCGAGTGAGTTCCAGGACAGCCAGGACTAACTACACAGAGAAACCCTGTCTCGAAAAACCAAAAAGAAAGAGAAAGAAAAAAGGGCTGTTTGCTGTTTGAATGTGGAGATGCATAGTTTGGCCCAACAACCCTGAAGATTTTGATGAGACCTCTAGACGTTCTCACTGAACAGCTGAACACATGCAAGGGTGGCTGTGTTCACCTCCCACTGCTGTGCGAGTGTCTTAACAACCGTTCCATAGTAACGCACGCTATAGTAAGAGATTGAAAAGTTTCATAAACCTCCACAACCTGAGCCTTTTAGAGTATGAGCCACACCATCCACTTTAGATACTGCAAGCAAAGTAGCTACTTTTACAGATGACGATGTTAAGTATGAAGATTAGAAGATGTGCCCCAGCCGGTAGTGGTGGCGCACACCGGTAGGATTTGCTGAAGGAGGCAGAGGCAGGAGGATCACGAGTTCGAGGCCAGCCTGGGCTACACATTTTGGGCTGGAGAGATGGCTCAGTGGTTAAGAGCACTGACTGCACTTCCAGAGGTCCTGAGTTCAAATCCCAGCAACCACATGGTGGCTCACAACCATCTGTAATGAGATCTGATGCCCTCTTCTGGTGTGTCTGAAGACAGCTACAGTGTATTCATATATAATAAATAAATAAACCTTTAAAAAAAAAAAAAAAAAGAAGATGTGCCCCAAATCAATCTTGCATGTCGGGAACTGGGATTAGAACCCAAGCTGCTCACTCTGGATTCTTTCCTTGGTGTAGCACCTTCTCTCTGCTGGTAGACTACCTTGCCTATGAAATGGTAACTCCAAAGACACGTGGGCATGCTGTGTCTAGGGCTGCAGGGGGTAGCGCTCCCTTAGTAGTTCCCCAGACCAGCAAGATGACTGGCACTAACCCTGTGGTGAAGAACTACTGCAAACCCAGAACCATCCCCTGTGTGCAAACCCTCTTCTCCCAGCACAGGCCTATGAGGAAACCATGCCCAGAAGCATTAGCCCTTTCTCCACATGAGAAAGCAGAAAAACAGATCAAACAAAAGCAATCAGAAGCAAAAAAGACTACAAGTCCCTAATTTGTGAAAGGACTGCCATGAGCTGCTCCTGTTAGAGTCTTTACAAGTTGCTTGAAAGAGCTGGATTTATCCCACTTCAAATGCCTGCTCCCCAAAGCCCATTCTTTTCGCACCCACATGATTGCTAAGCAACTTTGCTCCCAGTCCTCTAGTCTGAAGAATAAATCATTGTTACACAAGAAAATATCCACATCCATCCATGCCAGAAACGCATCTCTCTGACCCCTTCATGGCAGCCTGTTGCTGGCCCTAGAGCGAGCCTCTGCTCTGAGGTGACCGATTCCCTGTGAGTGGCTGCTGTGCATGGCTTGCATTTATCCTTCTAAGCATTTATCCCCAGCTATCATAAAAACAAAAAATCAAGGATGGTGAGCAACTAAAAATGTTTTAACACACACACACACACACACACACACACGAGAGAGAGAGAGAGAGAGAGAGAGAGAGAGAGAGAGAGAGAGAGAG
>NW_021604629.1:3303532-3342472 GCF_004785775.1 Grammomys surdaster | reverse complement strand
AGAGAGAGAGAGAGAGAGAGAGAGAGAGAGAGAGAGAGAGAGAGAGACTGACTAACTACTGAAAGTTCACCCTCTACCCTCCCAAAGATGTAGAGATTCTAAAGGGTTCTTTGAAATGTATCCGGAGTCACACACAGCTTCCCTTTACAGGATGTGCGCAATGGGCAAGATTCAGCACTGAGAAAAGGGGGTGGGGCTCTCTATTCCAAACACTTGTCTGAACTGGCACAATTACAGAACTGTAATTCATAATGACTGATCTTTTTTAAAACATGAAAATTCCTATCTGATTTATAAAGTTTCAAGCTAATGGCAAGTTACCAGAAAAATTCCTCCTAACAAAGAGTTAGAATGACCAACTTCCTACCTCAACGATGCCCTGCCTTAAAGGCATTGTCAACTAAAAGTTCTGCCCCCTTGCCACATGGAGTCATTTTCCCTTTCTGCCAAAGCCTTTCCTCCTGCTTATCCCTGCTGTGTCTTACCTGCTTCTTTTAAATTATCTTCATTATATTCAGCCTTAAAAACAACAAAAAACCCACCTCAGTCCAAGTACAATCAATTACCATCCGAGACACTTTTGCCAGATAAATCTTCAGGTACAACTTACATTGTTTAAAGGTCACCAACAGCTTACAAAATTAGAAGCCAGTGAAATACCGGAGCTCCACACATAAGTCTTCCCACAAGCCAGTTCACTTTACCCTTCCAGCCTTAGCTTTTCCTGTGACTCCGTACAAACACTACCAACCCAGCCAAGCAGGTTCACTCGCTAGATCTCAGGCAAGCCCTTCAGCTCTCCTTTCCTGAGTGACCTCCATCCACCTCGGTTTCTACCTAAGTACTAGCTCTTCCTAAATCCCCAAAGTCTCTTCTCAAGCTGGTGTCCCAAGCCGTCTATAGCTCTCTCACCACACTGCTCCATAAGCCTTTCTCCCACAAGATCAGACATTCTGAGAGCAGAGCCAACACCTCACCCTCACTGCATACCCACACAGTACATGCTGATCAATGCTTTCAAAAACAGCTGAATGAGTTCTTTCTAAAGCGTGTCTTACTAGTAAAACTCTTAATATTTTAATAATAATGACAATCATTTTAAAGTCCACTCTTTCTGTTTTGGTTTGGTTTGAATTTGAGTCTGGGTCTTGCTGTTCAGACCTTGAACTCATGGCAATCCTGCTGCCTCCACCTCTTAAGTGCTGGCATTACAGGTGTAAGCCACCTCATCCAGCTTTCTATTTCTTTATATCACAAATAAAAAGACTGAGGCCCAAGACTTGACCTAAGTATTTGCAACAAAGAAGGTTCTGGAATCCAAGTCTCCCAACTGTCCCATGGTGATGACCTAGACTAGAAACAAGCCTTCACCCCACCCGCCTCCTTCAGCACAGATTTGTTCTTCATAAATTTGAAGAAATATTCACCAGCACACCCTGCTTAAGGAGGCACAACACAGCATTTATTCTGTTCCCAGTGCCAGTGGGATCTCAGATCCTTATCTGAAGCTTAGGAAGAAAGCTCAGCTTGCTACTGCTTTCTTCCGTGTGCCAGAGAACATGGAGGATGGAGTCAAGGGAGGAGCGTAACCCGGAGGGTGTCTCACTCACTCTAACCCACATCTAACTAAAGCATGCCTTGATGCTGCCCATGAACTATGCACCACGGAACCGTGAATGTGCCCTGAATCAAGCTAAATAAAAAGCCCTTGATTTTTTGGTAAACTCATCAACTTCACCAACAATTTACCAGAAAACATTAGTAAATTTCATCCCATAAGTTTTAAAATTTCCCTTTCAGAAAAACAAATACCCAAGGAAACAAAAAGGTTAATGCCACAATATCCAAACCACTCTTGGAAATAAAAAAATAGAAACAGGAACATATAATAGGAAAATGAGCAATGAACACGGATAGAAAGCTGACAAAGGAAACTGAAGACTAAAAAATAAGACATTTTGCAAGTTCAGTTCAAGACTAGACAACTGAAGCCTAAAGCTGATTGTTGTATGTGATTTTTTCGTATGTCTTACCATCTCTCTACATTTTAAATTTTTTATTATATTTTTATGTATGCATTGGGATGGGGATGCAGGCAGAGTGTGTGCATATCACAGCACACATGGAAGTCAAAGAACAAAGTCTTGACAACATCCTCACTGACTTATTGCTCTCACATTTTACTAGGTACTGGGGGGAGGGGAGGCACCTGTGTACCATGGTGGAAGTATGGCAGTCAGAGGACAGCTTTTGGGAATCAGTTCTCTCCTTTCCATCATGTGTTTCCAGGGAACATTCCAGAGATTGAACTACAGTCATCAAGGTCAGCAGCAAGCCTCCCCTTTCTCCCACTGAGCCATTCACCAGCCCTCATCTGTCTGGCTGTAAGAGAATTTTTAAACATGGCTTGTTAGGCTAGCTGTTTTATAAGGAAACTCCATAAGGAGTAGTAGCAGAGTGTGGTGTGGCATGCCCCTTTAATCCCAGCACTCAGCAGCCAGAGGCAGATGTCTGAGTTCCAGGCCATCCAGGACTACCTGGTGAGACCCTGACTCAAAAGGAAGCCCTAAACTATACATATTGCGTGGAGATCATCCTCTGAATTGCTTCTTGTTTTGTTGTTTGTTGTTTTCGGAGGGGTTGTTGTTGCTGTTCTTATTCTTGCCGGGTTTTTGGACGGTTGGTTTGTTTTTTGTTTTGTTTTTGAGACAAGATCTTTTAAAGCCCAGGCTTGTCAAAGATGAGTGTGAACTCTCCTGATCCTTCTACCGCTACCACCAAATACTGTGATTACAGGAATGTGTCAGCCACCATGCCCAGCCAAGTTTCTTATTTCTGTGACTTCATGTCTTGTAGTATACAACAAAGATTAACTTCTACTCTATTTTTTACTTGAAAATTTGAATCAGTGAACAAATAACTGATAAGAAAAGATACCTAACCTTACTAATATAGGTTAAAATAAGCTGCCTTTTTGCTGAGTACCATTATACTTAAGCAGCTACCACAGCATCTACTGTTTTCAGACTCAGTCAGTGCCTGGTGCTGGAGAAAGCAGAGCCACTCTTCTGACTGCAGCATGACTGACAGGTGGGAATAGATGATCATTTGTTTGAGCAGAGACAACAGAGAAGTGACCTATGCATTGCAGCATGTTTGGCAATGTGTTTGAAGGAAAACAAAAACATCTAAAAATTCTATGAGTGGAAAAACAGTAAAACATAACACGTTAACACTATGGAACAGCCGGGCAGTGGTGGCGCATGCCTTTAATCCCAGCACTTGGGAGGCAGAGGCAGGCAGATTTCTGAGTTCGAGGCCAACCTGTTCTACAGAGTGAGTTCCAGGACAGCCAGGGCTACACAGAGAAACCCTGTCTCGAAAAAACAACAATAACAACAAAAAAAACCACTATGGAACAGTTCACCAGTGTTATAAAGGATGACATTTGTTATCTACGTGGTTTGATATTGAAAGATACTCCCAATACAATGGTATAAAGGGAGATCACAAAAACACATGAAATACGATCCTACTTACACCAAAGCATATATGTCTCAAATTACACACACGCACACACGCACGCACGCACTCCTGAATATCGGCGCACACACATATGTATTCAAGAATAGGAGTATTAGGAAAGATAATCACTGAAGCTAGACATGGCAGTGTACACCTATAATTCTGGCACTGAGGAGGCTGAGGCAGGAGGACTGCCAAGAGTTTAAGATCAGTCTTTACCCCATAATGAGCTCCAGGTTAAAGAGTGACTTCCTGTCTCAAAAAAAAAGAATGATCGGTGAAAACAAAATTCCAATAAGCTTCTCATCTGTGACTTGCACCCCTGTGCACACACCGTGTGCATGGGGTCTTTTATCCATGTGTGCAAACCCCCCACCAAAAAAAAAAAAAAAAACCCAATAAAGTACTTCATGAGAGATGTAGCCAACACACATTGCTAAATCAAGGACACTTGACATTTTTCCAGATTTTGTTTCGTTTCTTCTCCACCATCCTTACACGTATGTGCACCTTTTGCTTTATTATCCTCCCAGAAGAACTTTAGCTGCAATCTCCCCTTCAGATAACTGCCGGGGTTATTAGCTATTGACAGTGCTGGGCAAGCACAATCCATCAGGCTTGAGATCCAGTGTGGGCTGCACTCCTCACTCAAGTGTAGTGCCTGCCCTGCATGCATGATGCCCTGGGGTTGAACCCCACATAGGGGTGAGGGAGACCTCAAATATAGACTTCTAATGAAAGGAGAAAATAAGAATTAAGAGCATGGAGGGGTCTAGAGTAGGAAAGATTTGTGAAGCAGCCCAATGCAGTGCCCTCTTCTTCAGGGAAAAAGTCTAAAGCTACAATGTATAGTCAACTAATGGCTAAGATCTCAAGTCTGAGGTTTACCTCTGCTGTCTTCTGTCCTGGCCTTCTGTCTCCGTGTGGTGCCTACAATATGGCTTCTGTCCCTACCAGCCTCCCAGCTAATCTGTGCAGAGACACATTCCAACAGCTCCCCAAAATGCTTGAAGCCACAAACAGTACCAGATCCCAAATATACCATGTTTTCCTCATGTACCAATGATAAAACTCAAATTTATGAATTAAGCCCAGCAAAAGGTTAACAATAACTTAGATGAGGATGAGGATGATGATGATGATGATAAATGAACAACTACAGCAACACACTATAATAACTTATTTAAAACTTGTGAACTGTTTATTTCTGGAATTTTCCACTTGATATTTTGGGCTCACAAGTAACAGAAGCAATAGAAAGTAAAAAACAAGGATAAGGGACAGGAAAGGGAGAAGTACCCTACATCTTAATCTTCCCATTTAACAGAACAATAGAGAAGTAGAAGGCTAGAGAGATGGCTCCCTGACTGAGACCCTTGATGCTGAGCTTCACCACCTTAGTTCCATCCCAGAACCCTCAGGGTGCAAGAGCCACCTCCTACAAGCTGTGCTCCGACCGACCGACCTCCAGGGACATGTCAATACATGCGCATACTCCCTCCACTCACAAAATAAATAAATGAAAATGCAACTAACAGAAAATTTCCCAAAGTTGCCCGAGTGCAAGACCTCAGAATTTTAATCCAGACAGATCTGCCAAAGTCTGTATAAAACAGCAGTTCTTAGTCTGTCACCGAGACCCACGTCAGCTGTCTCTCAGCTCCAGTATGACAGCTGTCTCACTGAGCACGCACCGTCCTCTGGTTAGAAAGAACTGCTGGGGCTGCACTCCTTGGGGGCAGACTGTGGCCCTCCTTCCAAATCCAGTGAAATGTAGTATCTTCCAATGCTGTCTCTACAATCAGTGAGAACTGTTTTGGTTTTGATGGTGGTGGTGTTTTGGTTTTTTGCATAGCGGGGAGGAGTGTAGGAGGTCTGGAACCAAGAGCCTCCTGTATACCAGACAAGTACTCTACCACTAGCTCATACAGGCCCTAGCTCCAGAATAGCTTTTTTTTCTATCTAGTGTCATTTCTGGCTGGTCCACTGTGCACACATTTATCAGCCTTCTGATTCAAAGCAAATGTGACAAAGCTAATTATTCCTAAAGTGACAAAAGACAGGGAAGGCCTAGAAACGTTCCATCTTTCTTCTTCCTGTAAGAAAGTTAGCATATGTGGAGTTCCTAATCAATGCATTTCCTCTCAGTTGCTGAGAGCTGCAGTGTCAAGTAGACTTGGAGTACAAAAGGACTGTGACTAAGTGACAACTCAGAGTGAGAGCATCCTGGGAACACATGAGTTCTAGGCCAGGCTGGAAATGTCAGTGAGAATCCCACTTCAGGAGGAAAAATGTCAGGCACGATGGCTCACCACTATAATCCCAGTCCTGGGAGATTGAAGAAAGAGGGTCACCCTGAGTTTTAAGCCAGTGTGGGATACACAGTAAGTTCCAGGCCACAGTGGGCTTTGTCCAGACAAAGAGACTTTGTCTCAGAAAAAAAGAAAAGAGTGGGATGAGAAGAACTAAAGGATGCTGAGACACAGGCTGCGTTTCTATTGTGAGGAGATATGAGCGAACTCAGCTATTCTGATCTACCACTCAGCTCTCACAGGAGGAAGGTTCTGAACACCCCTTAGCTGGACAGGAACGGGAAACACCTATCCAGAGGAAGAACACTTAGAAAGCAGGTAAGTCTAGCTTCTTTACCATGTCCCTGTGAAACTGTGGTGAGACCCAAAAGAAACAGGAAGTGAGGTTCAAGAAGGTTGTACACTAAGTTTTTTGTGTTGTTGTGGAACTCTGTAGACTAGGCTAGCCTTGAACTAACAGAGAACCACCTGCCTCTGCCTCTAAATGCTAAGATTAAAGGCATGTGCCACCACTACCCTATACACTCTTGAGTTTTAAGACCAGAAATGCCAGGTCAAAGTGGACAGATGACACCAAAAATATTGCCCTGAGACTCAAGCATTATCTTCAATAATACAAGAGTTTACTTTTTTTTAAGATTTACTTATTTTGGTCTACAGATCAAGTTCCAGGACAGCCAGAGCTACAGAGAGAAATCCTGTCTCAAAACAAAACATAAAAATAAAAACAAACAAAAAAATTTATTGTATGTGCACTAGGGTTTTACACATATGTACACCATGCATGTGCCTAGTGCCCAGAGAGACAAGAGAAAGCATCAGATCCACGCTCTCTTGCTCCCCTACTTGTATTTTTTAAGCACCAAACTCCAAGTTATCACACTGAAAATTTTCTAGCAAAGAATGGAAAACAGAAATAACTCATAATTCACTCCTATCCACTTTAAGATTTGGAAATATCTGATGTTCTTTTTATTTAGAAAGCTATCTTTACTCTTTTGTTTTGGTAAAATATTAAACCTATTTGCAGAGATTTTTCTTTGAGGCATCATCTCACTGTGTAATCCAAACCAGGCTTTCTCAGGCCTGTCTCAAGCCGATGGAGTTCTGCAATTACAGGCAGGGACCACCGCCATAGTCAGGCTCACTCCCGATTCCAATCCCCCAACCTCACTTATTAAAATTAGAATTTCTGGTTTCCCACCATAAAGAGCTTTTACCTCAGTGGTTAGCAGAAACAGCCGGCAGGTTTAGAGACGGCAGGTTTAGAGACTGAGTGCTATTCATGGCAAGAACATGAGAATTAACCACGGCTTTGTGTGCTGGGTGTCACACAAAGTAAGGCCTTTACTGCCATTTCCTTCCTTTATGTTTTCACCTGATTACTCTTGCCTGGCTCAACTACTCTAACAATCCATGTTAAAACTTCTGAAGCTAGATGCCTACATGGGAACTAAACACAAGCTATTATTCAAAAAATATGCAAACCAGTACCAAGGTAAAGATTAAAAACAAAAACAAAAAAAACAATTGATTCAAAAATTCTTCAAGCCTAATGGTTTAGTCCTGTAATCCAACCTCTTGGAAGGCTAACACAGATGCATTGCTGTGAGTTTGGGGCCAACCTGGGCTACAGAATGAGAACCTATTGGGGGAAAATATGAATGGATATCTATCATTGAGAAAATGAAATGCAAACTACTCATACTGTCCCTCTAAACGTGATTTGTATTTAAATCTTCATTATAGTTATAAGCTCTTCAACTTCAAAAGTTTCTAAAAACAAAAGGATCGGAGCAGGGCCAGTCCACTTATTTTAAGACATTCCCAGCTCTAATGTGTAATTCATACGGAAGCCATAATTGCAAACTAAACTTTATAATAGAGGTTGCAAAAATATCTCTAGAGTTTGCTATATTTAAGAGAGAAATCCTTACTATATAACAGTAAGAGTATTAAATTAAGGTACATTGTGAACGCTGGAAGGAGCGTAAAGGCAGAGAACCAGTGTGGGCTGGGAGAGAGAGACTTCATGCCATAAACGCCCTTCTTTTAGTCTTATGACTTTATACCATCTGTATATATGAACTATGACAGTTCCTCTTAGTTAAGTAATAACCTTTATTACAGTGTTAACATTATATATAATTCTTAGCAAGGAACAACAACCAGTGAAATGCTAAGTAATGTGATGATAGTTTTTAAATAACCACAGAATAAAGAACAATCAGAGGCCAACAGAACGGCATTTGCTGCCAATCCTGACTAGCTGAGTCTGATCCTGGGACCCACATCTAGAAGGAAAGAGCCAAGTCTCCCAAGCTGGCCTCTGACCTGTGTGCACACTGTGACATGCTCACACCTCACCTAAATGGACAAACTATAATTAGAAGAAGAAGAATTTCCTCTATTTCAAATAATACACCCAAACTTACTTCCATTATGATGTCTGCAAACTTAAACCATGACCTAAAAGTAAAGTCTATTTCAAGTGGCAGATTACTAAGGTCTCCTAAACTATGGAATCTACACGTAATTGTCTCTCATTTTAAAAAAAATAATAGCTGGGCAGTGGTGGTGCATGCCTTTAATCCCAGCACTTGGGAGGCAGAGGCAGGTGGATTTCTAAGTTCGAGGCCAGCCTGATCTACAGCAAGATTAAAAATTTTTAAAAAGAAACTGAACATAATCTCTTAAGTGTCTCTGTGTATTCTAACCTACGAAGCAGAGTAAAGTTGCCTTTTAACAATACATTATAAATTGGGCTAAGGGAGCTGACAGTTTCTACAGTGGGCAGAAATGGTTCCCTTCTCTGTGGGGAGGAGGGGACTTTTGAAAACTTTCAGGAAAATCACTGACCTGCAGTGACCTTATACCCACTTGGTTTAACAAGGAAGCACCCTGTGACAATGCTGAGCTGCTCCTATCAATACACTGTAAGTCACACAGACGAGGGGTTTTACAATGTGTTCCATGTTTTAGTATTTATTTGCTTGTTTTCATGTGTAGATGTGTGTGCCTGAATGCATATATGTGCACTCTGTGTATGCAGGAGCCCGGAGGTCAGAGGGAGTACTTCTCCCTAGAGCTGGAATTGCAAATGGTTGTGAGTAGCAGTACAAGCTCTTTAACTGTTGAACCATTTCTCTACCCCCGTATATTTTTATTTTACTGACAAGTTCAGTGAACATCTGTATTTGTAACACCAAATTACATTATTAGTTTTTTTTCTTTGGATTTTAAGTTTCAAACTGAGTATCTTCTACTCTATGATATTTCTACTGTCTTTGTGTTTCCTATCTTTACCACTACACATGGTGTCATGTATGCCAACCACTGCATGCATGTAGAGGTCAGTGGACAGTGCAGGAACTAGTTCTCTCCTTCTACCATAGGGGTCCCAGGGATCAAACTCAGGTACTCAGCTTTGGGAGCAAGTGCCCTTACCAGCTGAGCCATCTCATGGGCCCTTCTGTTTTGTTTTTGGTTTTTTGTTTTTGTTTTAACAGACTGCTCTGTAGCTTTGGCTCACTATATAGCCAAGACTATCTCAAACGTGTACTAATCCTACTGCCTCGGATTCTCAAGTGTTGGGATTGCAAGTGTGAACTCCCATTCCTAGCTAGTCTTCCTGTCTTTTCAAGACAGGACAATTATCTAAGCAATATAGTCTATATGAGCAGAGGGCAGAGAGAAGCAGCATTTTCTAATGATTTCATCTTCTTAATTAAATTTTATTTTAAAAATTAAATTTTAAATTAATTCAAACTCTTGGAAAGCAAAGACTCATATTTCTTTTTTTTAATTTTATTTATATATTTTATGCATATGAGTACACTGTAGCTGTCTTCAGGCTACCAGAAGAGGACATCAGACCCTATTACAGATGGTCGTGAGCCACCATGTGGTTTCTGGGAATTGAACTCAGGACCACTGATAGAGCAGTCAGTGCTCTTAACCGCAGAGCTATCTCTCCAGTCCAAGATTCCTATTTCTTTTTCTCCCACATCTCACAACTCCAGCACTGGGCACAGTGCCCAACACATGAAGCATCCATTCTATACTATGGAATGTATCCATCTGTGCCAAAAAGGTATAAAGCAAGATGGCTCAGCAGTATAGCCTGAATCCGTGAGCTCTATCCCCACCGTGGACTGAGAGGACAGACCCCTGAACACCACAGTTATTCTCTGAATACCACAGACACACCATGGCCTGCATGCTTCTGATTTCACACATGATCATACATACATACATACATACACACACACACAATAATAATAATAAGTTTTTAAAAAGTTTTAGTTATGAAGGTGAGCTGGAGAGATGGCTCAGCAGTTCAGAGCATGTATTGATCTTGCAAAGGGTGAGAGTTTAGTTCCCAGCACCTACTCACAACTACCTGGCACTCCAATTCCAGGGGATTTGATGTCTCTGGCCTCCTTAGGCATATGCAATCATGTGCACATACCCACAAAGACATAAACATACACATAATTAAAAAATAGTAAAAATAAATCTTTTAATAATACAAATTTTAATTACAAAAAAATAAAAAGTAGACAAGCAAAATGGCTCTGTGGTAAGGCATCTGCACCAAGTCCGACCTGAGTTCAATCTCCTGAGTCCAGAGGCGAAAGGCGGGAACTGACTCATCTGTGCACGCATGTCACAGCACACACATGCTCATATGATTGTGTACACACAAAAGTATACACAATAGACAAAATAATTAATCAATATAAACAAAAAGACAAACCAAAAGTTGGAGGCCATTCTGGTCTCCAGAATGAGTTTCTGGACAGACAGGGCTACACAAAGAAACCCTGTCCCAGAAAAAAAAAGATAAACTAAATATAGTTTTCATCTGCAATTTCAGCACCTGAAAGGGAGAGACAGGAAGATTGCTGTAAGTTCAAAGCCTGCCTGATCTACACAGCAAGTTTTACCCACTCAGGGAAACACAAAAAGTTTCTGTCTGAAAAATAAAATATAAACATATATAAATGGAAGAATAGCTCAGTGATAAAGAACTTGCTTAGAATGTAGTAAGTCCTACAGTTTCCAGCACTACAGAAGGAGGAGCTGTGTGTGTGCGTGTGTGTGTGTGTGTGTGTGTGTGTGTGTGTGTGTGTGTGTGTGTAAATGTTTGGAGACCTGAGTTCAATCCTTAGCTCCTATATGAAAATACCCAACATGGTGGTGTGTGCTTATAATTTGAATGCTGGGAAGGAAGGAACAGGAAGATTTCCTGGGACTTAACAGCCAACCAGTCCAGTCTAACTTGTAAGCTCAAGCCAATCAAAGACCTTGTCGGAGAAGTACATGGCATTCCTAAGGACAGCACCTGAGTCTGTCTTCCATAACTACCACAAACCCATGTGCACCCACACATACAAGAACACATGCATACACAGATACATATACTTTTATTAAAAGTAAAAATAGACCCGGGCGGTGGTGGCGCATGCCTTTAATCCCAGCACTTGGGAGGCAGAGGCAGGCGGATTTCTGAGTTCGAGGCCAGCCTGGTCT
This sequence comes from Grammomys surdaster, assembly GCF_004785775.1. Classification (NCBI taxonomy): domain Eukaryota; kingdom Metazoa; phylum Chordata; class Mammalia; order Rodentia; family Muridae; genus Grammomys; species Grammomys surdaster. The sequence continues at coordinate 3,331,100 of NW_021604629.1, read as the reverse complement.
ACAGAGTGAGTTCCAGGACAGCCAGGGCTACACAGAGAAACCCTGTCTCAAAAATCTAAAAAGAAAAAAAAAAAAAAAAGTAAAAATAGGACTGGAGGTATAGCTCAGGGGTACAGTGCTCATCTAGTATGCTGAGTTCCAGCCCCAATACAGAGAAGAAAAAAAATCTTAACAGCCTAAAACTAACTAACCTTTTACTAAATTAGCATGGTGCCTTATACATAAATCAATACATGAGTTCCAAAACACAACTTTCCCCAATGAAATGGAATCAGACACCAAGAAAAATTTAAATTAGAATATTTTCAGTTCCAAAAACACTGGCAAGATGTACACACTGAATTAACCCAAAGTCTCTTATGTTGTCCCAAGAGAGATCAGATACAACAACTCACAGATATGCTACCAACATGTGGTTGAAAACTATTAACTGAGAGTTTGCACTTCCAGCCTAGCTTGCTGCCAATAATCCCCTAAGGGGGCCAACAAGATGGCTCAGTGGCTAAAAGGTGCTTGCTGCCAAGCTGGACGACTTGAGTTTGACCCTGGGAATCCGTATAATGGAAGGACAAAACTGACTCCTGAAAGTTATCTTCTGATCTCCATGTCCACACTGCGACAGGAAAACCACAGAAGTATGCATGATACAGAGAGAGAGAGAGAGAGAGAGAGAGAGAGAGAGAGAGAGACAGAGAGAGAGACAGAGAGAGAGACAGAGAGAGAGACAGAGAGAGGGGAGAGAGAGATTGAGATTAAATGAAAGTTCTCTAGGACCAGCAGAGGTTTCATTTAATTAGAAAAAAGGAAAAAAAATCCCCTAGGTTTTTCCCTCAAAATTTAATGGAGTACAATGAAAGTAATTAGCTGTATGTCACCAATTGGAGGGAGAGGGGAAGCAGATTAAAAAACATTGGCTTTAAAATGTGAAAATCTTGCCAAGCATGGTGTCACATCCTTTAATCCCAGAACTAGGGAGGCAGAAGCAGTTGTGTCTCTGAGTTCTAGGCCAGCCTGGTCTACATAGTGAGTTCCAGGACAGCCAGGGCTATAAAGAGAGATCCTGTCTCAAAATAGATAGATAGATAGATAAATAGATAGATAGATAGATAGATAGATAGATAGATAGATAGGCAGACATGCATGCATGCATGCATTGTCTTGGTCCTAAACTAGCTACTGCTTACACTGTAACCTGTGACAAATCACATCTCTGAAGCTTAAACTACTATAGCAACAAAATTGAGGGGTACCCTGGGACTATCTGGAGGAAAGATGAGCTATTTTCTAAAGTTCTTTAAAAGTTAGGATTGAGCAGATGATAATGATGATTTTTTTTTTATGTATGTAGAGTAATAAGCATGACAATTACAACATAAAGCAGGAAGGGTAATAGATCTTACACCGCATAAGGTTTCTATATTCCCCTTAAATCGGCAAAATAGTAATTCCAAGTACACAGACCAAAAGAAGAAAGAAAGAAAACAGAAGCCAATTTTAAAATGGTAACCCTAAATCTATCAACATCAATCATTACATTATATGTAAATGGCCTACAGAATGGTTAAAAGAAAATCTGGCTACACACTATTTAAAAGTTATAATAGATAAAAGTAAAAACAAAGTTATACAGCTCTATTCAGAATCAGGAAAAAACTAGAAACAACAAATCTTCAAGAGTGAATGGATAACTATGGCACACCTATAAGAAGTAATAGCCTAGTATCGACAATACACACACGGTAGGTTAATTTCTAAGGCATTCATCTGAGTAAAGGAAGCCGGTTTCAGAAGATCCCATTCATATCACACTAGAAAAAGAAAAACTAGAACAGATCAGTGGTTACCACTTGTTGGAGATGGGGCAGTATGACAAAGCTTTGTGGAACGGAACTGATGAAATCCTAGTTAGTGATAGTGACTACATGTGCTAAAACTCATTGAACTGTACATCAGAAAAAAAAACTATTATTAGCATTTTAAAAAATATTATTTTTAAGTTATGAGCGTTTGTGTGAAATTGTGTGTGCTACTGCCCACAGAGGCGAGAGACATCCCTTGGAGCTGGAATTATAGGCTACCTTATAGCTAGCTATGAGAGCTACCGCACGTGGGTACTGGGAACGGAATCCTGGGCCTCTGGAAGAGCAGTTGCCCTTAACCACTGAGCATCCATCTCTCCAAGATCCCATATATTACTTTTTTTTTTAAGTAAAAGTATGTGGCTAATTTCCATCGGTCTTTCCAAACTATGATTTAATGAATAAGATCAAAAGGAAAACAAGTAAGAACGCCAGATCCTGCTGGCATAAAAGTCACTACTGAAAAGAACTTCCTCATTCACTGCACAAAATATACAAAGCGAACCCAAACTTCGGAAATTTCTTCTCAGAAGAGGCTAAGAAAACCAGTCATTCAGATCCAAAATGTGTATATTTTTTAAAACGCCTGTTGAATAGCTCCTCTTGTCTGTTTCTATATTTCAGGCTTTTCAAGACGCTGCCAATTTCTCCTGGCTGGGTGCCACTTTGGGGTTTACTCAACTTACAAGTATCCCTTTATGCGTATCTCATAGTCTGGGGTCTTTGGGCAGCCCTAAGGAGGACTCTACCAAAGCAATGGCCTTTGCAGGGAGCCGGCAAGACACGGGCCGCTCCGCACGAGCTCACACTAGCCCCAAGGTCTGCGGACGCCGGCGCGGGGAGGCTCTGCTCAGCGTCCGGGAGGTGAAGCTGAGGTCCCGGGCCCCCATCCAGCCCGTCGTCGGGAGACGCTCTGCAGGTCCCGCCGCTCCTCTTGGAGCGCACCTCAGCCGTCGCGGGAACCGCAGGAGCGCGCCCGCCCCCGCGCACAGCCCGGAGGCCTGAAGGAAGAGCGAGGACCGCCGTCCCGCCACATTCCCAACCAGCCCTCCCTGCAGACACCGCCGCGGGTCCCGTGCCCTACGGGAAGCGCCGGCAGGGGGCTCACCTTGAGTTGCGACTTGGAGACCTTCCCGCTGCGGTCCAAGTCGAGCGCGGTGAAGGCGTGCCAGATGGCTTTGAGCAGTTCGTCTTTCAAGCCCCCCATGGCCGCCGCCGCGCTGCCCCAACAGACCTGGCCAGCCGGGTCGGCAACTCAGCGCCTCTGCCTCCAGCAGGATCGCCACAGACAACGCCGCTCTCCGTGCGGTCATGCGGTCACCTGACCGCTTCAGGCCCCGCCCTCCCGAGGACACGCCCCCCTGGTCCCGCCCCTCCGTCTCACCAGCCCGCCCCTAGGATACGTACTCTCTGTCCACTACAGGGACGTAAACATCACGCCAAGTCCTTGTGATGGGTTTCCACATCAACTCAGGCCATTTTCAAAGCTCACATGTGCTCCCAAAGAAATGTCCATCGTCCCGAGGAACACGCAAGACTGGAGTGATCAGCCTCTGCGGCTTCTGCAGGAGTCCCGCAGTTACTAAAGGAGCCTTAGTTCAGTTCTGGGATGGAGTCACGGTCTCAAGGGGCCAGACAAGACCCCGAAAGACGTCCAAGCAGAACCTGGAATGCTCAGTCCCAAATCAGGAAGGACGAAGAAGGAGACAGAGACAAAAAGTAAATCTGAGAAAGTTGTTTCGTGCTGTTTGCAAATGTGCAGTGATGGTCCTCTGTAGTGGCCTCTGGGGGGATACAGCAACAAGTTTTAGAAGAGTTAAGAAGTCAATGATAGGCTGATAAGATAGCTCGATAGATAAAGGCTCTTGATGCCAAACCTAACGACTTTGAGTTCCATCTCCTAAACCCACATAGTGGAATGAGAACCGCAAGTCGTCTCCTGACTTCCACCGCATGCCCACACACCTACACTAAATAAATAAATGTATAAAAAGAAGTAGATAATCCCAGCCGCTGAGGATTAGTTCACATCTTAGGAAGAGCTTCACGGAGGTGAGGTTGCTGTCGCTGGTAGATTGTGCTGGCATGAATGCAAATCACTCCATCCATTTTACTAATGAAAATGGTTGACTCACTTAAAAGAACCCATCCAGACCTATAGAAGTGTCTGAATGACTGTAGTCGCTAAACTTACATCTCTTACATCTTACATTTCTTACATTTGAACTCTCCTGGCTTCAAATTCTATACAGATAAAGTAAGCATGGATACCAGATGTTCTAGAAGGCTCTTTTCCACTGCCTGGGGTAGTGACTGGGTAACTTGAATGTCATCACAATAGCACAACCCTTAGACACTATGGAAATGATAACTATCAAAAATCAAAAGTAGGAGATTCTCAGATAAAAAGTAGTTTATTTTCCTCTTAAATTTCCTATGGGCTGAGGGTGTAGCTCAGTTGGAAGATAGCTTTTTTAACATGTACAAAAACCCTGAATTTATTCCTAGCACTAAATGGTGCTAGGCCAGGCATGGTGGTGTATACCTATAATCCTAGATCAACCTTAGCTACACACACATAGAGCTCAAAGCCAGCCAGGACTAAATAAACCCTGCCTGTAAATAAATTAATAAACTTCTTGATATCCACATATGTCCTATTTTAAAGGGAACAGAAGAGACAAACGGATTTGGAAAGAGCCAAAAAAAAGAATAAACTGCATAAATGAGTTTAAGGCCAAAAGGAATCTCATAGAGCTGAAGGTAGGAACAAACAAAGGGACCATCACGTCACCTCTTTCTCACTTTAACAGCCTTGAGGGTGCCCGCCCATTTCATTACCACTGGTCAGGATTGTTCTTGCCCTCCCAGAATCTGGTTTCTATTGTTCTTCGTTAGCTCCAGACCAAGTCTTCAGTCAGCAAAAAACACAAGGTTTAACCTCTAATTTATTTATGCCAACTCAGCTTGCCCTAAGTAGTGGGGGGGAAAACCCAAACAAACAAACAAACAAAAATGAAACATTAAACCAGGCATGACAATATATACCTGTACTCAGTAAGAGGAGGTAGGAGGGTGGCTACATGTTTGAGGCCACTCTGGTCTGCACGGCTCATTCCAGGGCTACAAAGCAAAAACTCTGCCTCAGGAGAGGAAGAAAGAAGAGGAGGAGGGAGAAGGGGAAGAGGAGGAGAGGAGGCAAGGGGAAGGCGAGGAGAAGGGAAGAGAAGAAGAAAGAAATCCTAATTCTGAAGGTTCAGTTTAATCACTAGATGACACTTTTTTTTTTTTTTTTTTTTTTTTGGTTTTTCGAGACAGGGTTTCTCTGTGTAGCCCTGGCTGTCCTGGAACTCACTCTGTAGACCAGGCTGGTCTCAAACTCAGAAATCTGCCTGCCTCTGCCTCCCAAGTGGTGGGATTAAAGGCGTGCGCCACCACTGCCCGGCTAGATGACACTTTCAGAATATAAACACACTAAGCATATTTCAAAGCCTTTTCTCTAGGCTATTCTGTACTTCCAAGTGCCTACTTCTAAACTCCTCATTCCTTTTTCTTTTGGGTTGGATAGATGGTTGGTTAGTTTATTTGCTAGTATTACAAATAAGAATCACCACATCTTGCTCCTACAATGTCTTTTTTTTAAATCCAGCCCTGAGCGTCATTCACCATCACTTACTCAATATCTTACTAATTTCTCAAGTCCATCCTATTTAATTGGAAGTGAAACTATTGAATGAAGATCAGTAGGCATCAGTCACCTGGGGTCAGTTGAGAAGATGGCTTGTTCCTACACAGATGAGGGCAGAATCTTGAGTTTCTCATTCATTCATCTATAAATAAATATGAAGTTTCATTTCCTTGCTTGTAAAATGGAATGCAGTACTATTATGTATCCGAAGTACTATTAAATAACATGATATTTAAATGATTAACATGATAAAATAAAATAACATGAGGCTTAAATGAAAAGCTAGTGTGGCACACACTGTCACAATATGGCTTGTATAATGGATCTGTCCTGTGGCAATTTTAGCCAAACTACAATTTAGTTCCCTAAAATTCCACTCATTACTGTGCCCCCTTTTTTTGACACAGTGTTTCACTATGTAACTTTATCTAGGGAGGAACTTCCTATACGTACAAGGACCTGGCTAGTCTTGAACTCATAATCCTTTTGCCTACCTCTGTCTCTGGAGTGGTAAATTAAAAGTATACATCACCACACCTAGCCTCCTCTTGAAAATTTTTAAAAAAACAACACTTTGTATTTACATGTGCGTGTGCTTTGTGTGTGCAGGTATCCAAGGAGGCCATAAGAGAGTGTCATCTCTCCCTGAAGTTGGAGCTATAGGTGGTTGTGAGCCATCACCATGGTACTGGGAACCAAACTCAGATCACCTACAGGCACAGTACACACTCTTAACCACTGAGCCATCTTGCCAGGCCTCACATGGAACACATTTTAAGTTCTAGCACTCAGGAGACTGAAAAAAACAATCGTCAAATTGAGGGATGCCTTGAGCTACGCTGTGAGTTCAGGGCCTGTCTGAGCTGTATAGAAAGACCCTACCTCAAAATATGGAGGGGGTGAGGAAGTGTAGAAGTTAAACCTGTCTCTTCCTCCCAGTCCCATGCTCAGAGAAAGAAGACTCAGACTCAAAATATATTTACAAATACCTTGGCCATATCATTAGGCTTTTCTCTGACTAAAATCATAGCTTACATTATCCCGTTTATATTAATCTATATTCTGCCATATATATACCTGTGCTCAGGTACCAAACTTTAGACTATTCACATCTTCTCAGTTGATGCCTGTCTGTATCCCAGAATTCTTTCTACCTCCCAGATGTCCCACCTTCTATTCTACCTTTTCCTATAGGCCATAGGTTTTTTAATTGATAGGTGATCCATACAATATACAAGACAGTCTCTCTACAGGGGCGAAAGAAGAAAGTAAGGAAAAGAAAGAATAAAGCTGGTATTAGTGTCATCCTCAAAATTCACATGCTGAAGTTCTAACCCCCAGTACTTAGGAATAAGATCACATTTGGAAATGGGGTCTTTTTAGAGATAATTCTGATCCAATTTGATTGGTGTCCTCATAGAAAGGCCAAATTTAGACACAAACCTGCACATGGGAAGAGCAGGAATGCAAACAGGAAGACAGACATCAGAGTCACATATTTCCACATGCTAAGAGACACTAAGGAGTATGAACAAATGGCCAACAGCTGAGAGACATGGAATACATTCTTCCTCACAGTCCTTAGTACCAAGCCTGCCAACAACTTGGTATTAGACACTTCCAATCACCAACACCTGCCACCCACCACCCACACCCACCACCCACCACCCACCACCCACCCACACCCACCACCCACTACCCACCACCCACCACCCACTTCCATTCCCCTAGCCCCTGCTCTTATTCCCCCAACACCCAACAATAAGTCCGTCTTGCTTAACGCTGCACTAATGTGGTTAAAGGTACTCATTCTGGGATACTTTGTTACAATACTTCTAGAAGCAAACTAATACAGTTGTATAAAGATGACATCTGTTACATAGTGACAGAAAACTTGGCAACACTGTTGCCTGAAGTTACAAAACTTAGAAAGAGAGGCTGGCCAGATTCCTCAGTAGGTAAAAGCATTAGCTTCCAAGGGTTTAACCAGAGTCTGAATCCTGGAGCTCATCTGCTGAAAGGAAAGAACCAGCTCCAGAAAGTTGTCCTCTGTTGGTCCAAATACTCACCATGGTATATGTGTGCCCACACACATACATACTAGTATACACACATGCACCAAATAAATAAATGTAATTTTAAAAACTTTAAAAATAAGAAGCTAGGAGGTGTTGTCACACACCTTTAATCCCAGCATTGGGGAGGCAGATCCCTGTGAGTTTGAGGCCAGCCTAGTCTACAAAGCTAGTTCCAGGACAACCAAGACTACACAAAGAAACTCCATCTTAAAAAAACAAAATTAGTCGGGCAGTGGTGACGCATGCCTTTAATCCCAGCACTTGGGAGGCAGAAGCAGGTGGATTTCTGAGTTTGAGGCCAGCCTGATCTACAGAGTGAGTTCTACGACAGCCAGGGCTATACAGAGAAATCCTGTCTCGAAAAACCAAAAAAAACCACAAAAAACAAAACAAAACAAAAAAACCAAAAAGCAAAAAAAATTAACTAATTAATTCAATAATTATTAAGATTAATTTAAATATAATTAATTTTATTTATTTATAATTTGTAATAAATTTCTATTTTATTAATTAATTTATAATTAATTAATGAATTGGTGGTTGATTGGATGATTAATAAAATTAATTATTTAATTGGTTGATTGACTAAAATAGAATATGAGGGTTTGAGCACAGACAGGTACCCTGCATGAATGGACAGTGCCAGAAATAGGATATAGTCCTGTGACTTATTGACCAGGGAAGACCCAGAGTACCTTCTCCACAAACAGAATAGACTATGGTTATTACTCTTAGTTACCCACTAGAAGTAGACTGCAAAATCCTATTGCTGCAGCTCTGTTGCTGCAGAACAGAAATCAAACTGTAATAAACCTGAAAGTTTCCTCCCTGTTCACTAGACATCATAGCAGAAGGTATGAAGGCCTCTGGGAACAAAGCCACCAAGGATAGTACTCAGCAGCAAATCTTGCATCTTAGTTACTGTTCTATTGCTTTAAAAAGACACCATGACCAAGGCAACTTATAGAAGAAAGCACTTAACTCAAGGCCTGCTTGCAGTTTCTAAGGGTTAGTCTGTGATCTTCATGGCAGGGAACGTGGTGGCAAATAGGCAGGCATGGCTTTGGAGCAATAGCTGAAAGTTCACATCTGATCTGTAAGTCATAGACAAAGACTAGGCCTGGCGTGGGCTTTTGAAACCTCCAATGCTACCTCTAGTGACCACCTCCTTCAAGAGGGCCACACCTCCTAATCCTTCCCAAACAGTTTCACTAATTGGGGACCAAACATTTGAACATATGAACCTGTGAGGGCCATTCTTATTCAGAACACTGAAGCCTGTATTCTACAATAGTGGCCTGTCAGGCAAGATGAATAGTGTTGTAGGTTCAGTGAGAGATCCTGCCTCAGAACATAAAGTGGAGAATGATCAAGAAAGACAGCTGATATCAATTTCTGGCCTGTGCATACATGCAAACACACACACATAAAAAAGAAGAAGCCAAGACCTGGCAAGTTCAGAAATAAAGCTGCCTCTAATCCTTAGTCTTTGCCAGCAAAAGACAAAAGACTCTCCAAGCAGGAAATGGTCAAATACTAAAGACTGGATGTGCTGGCACATTTCACGGAAAGCACAGGCTCTGTGTAAAAATAGTCTCTGATTTTTCTCAGCACAGGGAACAACTCTAAGATTGAAGAACACTCTTCTAATTAGAAAACAAAGCTCTGAGAAATCCTAAGAGTTTCATCTTAGAACTAAACTACAAATCCAAAAAAGAGAAAAGAATGTTTTGTAGAGACTTTAGGGCAGGGCTTTTTGTCTGATAGACTGAACCCAAACACTATTACGTGGAAACTCACTGAGGTATTTTTGGTTTTGTGTTTGTCTTAAAGTTTATTTATCTCCTTTTGTGGACATGGGTGTTTTGTGTGCACGTATGTATGTCCATCACATGTCCAAAGATGTCAGAATAGGGTGTTGAATTCTGTAGCAGTAATGGGCTAAACAACTTTATACCCCTGGCTGGTAGTGCTCCCAGCCACCTGTCAGAGCCCTCTGGATTCACAAATACACACACACACACACACACACACACACACACACACACACACACACACATACACGTTAATTTTTGACATGCTGTGACTAGCTCAAAGGTTAGGTGTTCCTAAACCTTCCCCTGCTAGCAAACTTTGGTACTCCTGAGACTCCTAAACCTTTGCATGCTATCCCACACCCAATCAGGGAAGTGGCCATTCTTACATGACTGGTTGGCTTTCTCTCCTGCAGCTCTTACATCCTATCCTTCTACCCCACGTCATGGTGATTTTCTCTCTTCCTTTCTCCCAGTTCCTAGAGCAAATATAAAGGTCCCACCTCAGTCTACCTATCCAGCCATTGGCCGTTGGGCTGTTTATTGTTCAATCAAAAAACCAACCAGAGATGAGGACCTTCAGTGTTTGGATAGCAGATTCCCAATTTGGGGGTTCAGATTAATTCAAAGCATTGGAACCAATCCAACCCCCAACAGAATCCCCTGGAACTGTAGTTAAAGATGGATGTGAAACACCATGTGGCTTCTGGGAACTGAACCTTGTTCCTCTAGCTCCAAAAGCAGTAAATTCTCTTAACCACTGAGCCATCTCTCCAGGCCCTTTCATTGTGCTTTTAAGTTACTTTTGTTGGTAGAAGCACCATCAGTTTGGACTGAAAACAGCAGCGCTTTTACTCAAAATAAAAAGAGGCCCTAGGGCATCCAATATATCATGAGGGAGGGTGGGTAGGCTGAGAAAGCAACAGGTTTGCAAACACAGACTATCTATCTTCTTGGAAAATATCTCCTTAGATAGTCTTCATGTCTAAAGGTGATACCAGCAGGCCGAAGAACAGAGCCAAGAATCTCCTGCAGCAAGGCTGAGTGTTAATCAAAGACCTAGAAATGAGTCTGGCTGAGTTTCAGAATTTCTATGGACAAATGACTACTGTATGTCTCATGTCCTTTTCTTCTCCTTCCTGTTTTGAATGGAATTGTTTAAACTTACTTCATTCTTGTATCATTACATGTCTGCCAGTGTTCAAAGCAGAGTATACAGGCTTTACTGCTTAGCCTTAGAAAAATCTAATTTTTAATATTTGTAATTATATTATGTGGGGAGGGGCCCATGCATATATGTGCAAAGTAACCTTGGAAGCCAGCAGTCTGGATTCCTTGGAACTAGAGTTACAGGCAGTGTGAGCCATCCAGTGTGAGTACCAGGAACCAAACTCTAGTCCTCTGTAAGGACAGCAAGGGCTCTTAACAACTGAACCACTCTCCAGCCCCTAGAAAGGCCTATTAATGGAGCTAGTGAGATGTCTCAACAAGTAAAAGTGCTTGCTGCCAAGCTTGACACTTGAGCTCAATTCCAGGATCCATATGGTGGAAAGAGAAAACCAACTCCTGTAGGTTTTCCTCCAACCTCCACATAGTGCTGGGCCCACTTGTGCCCACTGACATAAATGGTCACGTGTGTCACACTAAATAAACACAATACTAGATCTGTTTAGAACATTGGCCTCTGGCTAGCTACTGGGAACTTTGATGTGTCAACTACATTAGTGACTTTTCTCCTTATTGCTTCCACCCCTACTCTGCCTTTTAGCTTCCTGGTCCCTGAGCTGTGAGCAGGCTCATAAATGTTCCCTGCTGCTGCTGCTAAACCTTCTCCTTCCTGCCACAATGGACTGTAAACCACAAGCCAAACTAAATCCTTCCTCCATTAAGTTGCTTCTCGTTGATTATTTGGTTTCGGCAACCAACACATCCCTGTCCCTCAGAACGCTCTCTCCTTGGGCTGCGCCTCACAGGATCACGTCGCCATGCTATAAGAAGCTAAGTCATACAGAAAGGCTACATGGAGGGAAGGGATAAAGCCAGTCCCCAGATATTTCAGCAACACTAGCCCAGACATCACATGTGTGAGGAAAGAGGTCTAGAAAGCCCTAGACATGACAACTACAGGCAGACATGCTGTCCCTGCCATCTCCAGCTCTCTGAGCCAACTCAGGCTAATCCTCAGACACTGGGAAGCAAAGACAGCCACTGCATACTACTGTGCCCAGTCTTCTGAGTTCTGATGACTGAGTTTTGCCACTGTTTGGGGTCGGGTGACTAAATTGCATTAGATAACCCAGTAGTAGTGACGAGATGTTTCCAAAATGGTGTTTCCTTCTCCCACTCTCCAGAGAAGATTGTGTCTCAATCTGCTCATATTCTCCCCCTCCACTCCCCTGGAGTGGGCCTCCCTTCTCAGACCAACACTTAAACTGCTTTCTATAATGCAGAATTAAAAAGAAGCAGAGGGGGGCTGGAGAGATGGCTCAGCGGTTAAGAGCACTGACTGCTCTTCCAGAGGTCCTGAGTTCAAATCCCAGCAACCACATGGTGGCTCACAACCATCCGTAATGAGATTGGATGCCCTATTCTGGTGTCTCCAAAGACAGCGACAGTGTACTCATAAATAAATAAATCTTAAAAAAAAAAAAAAAGCAGAGGACCTAAAATCACCAGGCAGAAGTGGATTTTATTTATTTTGGGGGACAGTGTGGTGGTGGGAGGATGTTTTTGAGAAAAGAAAATAGCTGTCACCTGTGGAAGCAGCAGCATGGGCTGAAAACTGAATTCAAGAGGTTTCAGATAACTATATGTTTCCATAGTGATCGAAAGCTACAGAGAATTTTAAACTGGGAAGGGAACTGTGGAAGAGTGTTGCCATTTTTGATTTTAAATTTTCTATTTGTTGACTGCAAAAAGGTCCTTGTACACACAGATAAGCACTGGAGAAAGCAGGAAGAGTTAAACACACAGTTCTCCTGGAATGCTAGGGGAAAATGTAGTTTACAACCTGGTAATTCTTTGCTACCTGTTGAGCCAGGCTCTGCCCATATGCCCAGAGTATTATGTTTGTTTATCCCAGCCCCTTTCCCCCTAAAACCTTGAGCAATACTTCTAGGCCATAAAACTAATTCTTGTGAGAAAGGTCATTTGCACTTTACAACAGCCCAATTGATGTCTGTGTTATCTTAGAGCCAGGCCAATCCTGACTCCCAAGGCATTATGTCTACCCCAGGTATTCACCCTAAACCCTTGTCTTGAGCATTGCTTCTAAGTCAACAAGATCCCATCTGACAGATGAAGCCACATGGACTTTGTAAAGAGCTTCTGTCTAAATACGTTTTAACCTTTGTCATACTCATGGAGCTGAGTTGTTACCCGAAAACTTTTTCCAAAATTGTGGTATGCTTCAATATGGCAAAAATACACGAGCTGATGTCAGACTCTCAAAATACTGACCAAAGCTTAGCACTAAAAAATTGGGCTGAACTGGGTTATATGTTCTTGTCTTTTCAAGGATCAGTTCAGCCAGCAGGACCCTCCACATTTATGTATGTGTGTGTTTGTGTGTGACTATGACATATATGTATGGGTATTGATGGAAACATGAAGAACATGTTGAATCCCCCGGAGCTGGAGTTACAGGCCGTTAGGTGCCAGCTAACATGGGTACTGGGAAGGGAACTTGAGTCCTCTGAAGAGCAGCCATGCCCTTAACCACTGAGATATCCTTCCAGCACCACAGCTGGTCTTTATCTTTGAGGTAAGGCATCACTCTGTCATCCAGGCTGACCCCAAACTTATAGGTTCAAGTGACCCTTCTCCTTCAGCCTCTTTTTTTTTTTTTGGTTTTTCAAGACAGGATTTCTCTTTATAGCCCGGGCTGTCCTGGAACTCACTCTGTAGACCAGGCTGGCCTCAAACTCAGAAATCTGCCTGCCTCTGCCTCCCAAGTGCTGGAATTAAAGGCGTGCACCACCACTGCCCGGCTAGATGACACTTTCAGAATATAAACACACTAAGCATATTTCAAAGGCCTTTCTCTAGGCTATCCTGTGCTTCCAAGTGCCAACTTCTAAAATCCTCATTCCTTTTTCTTTTAGGTTGGATAGATGTTTGGTTAGTTTATTTGCTAGTATTACAAATAGGAATCACCACACCTTGCTCCTACAATGTCTTTTTTTTAAATCTAGCCCTGAGTGTCATTCCTGAGTGTCTGCCTCCCAAGTGCTGGGATTAAAGGTGTGCACAACCACTGCCCGGCAATAAATCTTTTTGTTTTTGTTTTTGTTTGTTTGTTTGTTTGTTTGTTTTAGTTTTTCAAGACAGGGTTTCTCTGTATAGCCCTAGCTGTCCTGGAACTCACTCTGTAGACCAGGCTGGCCTCGAACTCAGTAATCTGCCTGCCTCTGCCTCCCAAGTGCTGGGATTAAAGGCGTGTGCCACCACTGCCCGGCTCCTTCAGCCTCTAAAGTAATGACTGAGTCCACAAACACCTGACATTGCACCTAACTTAGAATTTTGGTGGCAATGAGAAGGTTGAGATAGGATCTCATTAACCCAGGCTGGCTTCAAACTTGCTATGCAGCCAAAGACAACCTCAAACTCTTGATCTAACTGCCTCCATCTCCCAAGCATGTGCCACCACACCCAGCTGCAAATGAAGTATTTCTAAGTTAGCTTTTTGGTTTTGCTCTTGGTTTCAGTTTATTTGTTTGTTTTGTTTTGTTTTTGAGGATCTCATGTAGCCCAGGCTGACCCCAAACTCTCTGTGTATAAGAGGATGCTCTCCTCCTGCTTCCACTTGTGTGAACATGCTGGGGCTATAGACATCACCATGCGGGGTTTGAGCACTGCTGAGGATGGAGCCCAGGGCTTGCTGCAAGCTAGGTGAGCACTCTACCAACTGAGCCACGTCCTTGGCCTGAGTTAGTTTTGTCTTCGCAGTCTTTGGTCTTTTATTCAGTACTAATTTAATCTTTTTAAATGTCACAAATGAGTAGCATTCCTTCTCCTGGCTCCCCCATTCCATGTAATTCTGTCTTTCCTTGTTACCTGCTACAGTGTCAGGGTTGATAAGACAGTTTACACATGAGCATGGAGTTCTGCTGGAGACAAGGAATTGATCATGAATTTGAATAGCAAAGAATAAGCCAGTTACCTGGGCCAAAGATGGGAGCTGAGCCTTCTAAGCAGAAAAGCCATCTGAAAAGAGGATGGTTTGGTGAGACACCATAGTGAGAGGCAGTGTGACCAGAGCAGGGCAAATAATGAGCAGAAAGGAGCCGAGAGGGGAAAGTGGGGGTGCTGACATCAAAGCCCAGTAAGCCAGGAGCACCAGGCCCGTTGTTAGTGCTGTAGAATGCTTATCTCCCACCAAAGGCCTCAAATACCCTGTAATCAGTGGGCACAATCTGGCAGCCGGAAACAGAAATGCTGAGTGTCTATGACGGAAGTTGGCAGATGTGGACTGACATCCTGCCCCTGACACTGGGATCCTCGACTGATAATACCCTCATCCTGCCATTAACCGGAAACTTTCCTGGGGAAGCAAGGAGACTTCTAATCCTAGAGGAAGGTTCACAAGCCTTTTTCAGGATTTAGGATAAGCCTCAGGGAACTCTGCCAGCCCCCATACTCAACCAGTGGAAACGATGTCCTCTCTGCCTCGTAGGGTTATTTTATGGTGATGAATGAATATGATAGTAACAGTTGGACCATTGAGATGGCTCAGTGAGTAAAGAGCCTCCTCCTAACCCTGATGACCAGAGTTCAACTCCTGGATCCCACGTGGCAGGAGACAAGCAACTCCCAAAGTTGTTCTCTCACCTTCAAATGCAGCCACAGCACACACAAAGTGAGCCCCCACATATATTTAAAATATAATTTTTTTTACAAAGGTAACAGCTGTCATTCAGATGATGAGGCATATCTGCAATCCTAGCACTCAGGAAGCCAAGGCAAGAGGATTGAGAGTGAGTCCAAGGCCAATGTGAACTATCTAGATATAGACAGTCCTTTCCTCAAAACAAACAGCTGTGGAAGCAAAGACGCCATCCACGTGGAAGGGGCCAGGATGAGAGGAGAGAGGAAGGACTAAAATAACAGAGGGCTCTGTTCTCTTTGGGTTTTAGGTTGTAGATTTTTGTTGCTGTAATTGTTTGCTCTTTTGGTTTTTTGTTATTGTAATTGTTTGCTCATTTGGTGTTTTGAAACAGGATCTTTGATAACCCTGACTAGCTATTACTCATAGTCCAGGGTGCCCTCAGGCTTGTAGTGATCCTCCTGCCTCAGCCTCCCAAGTCTGGGATAATAGTTCTGATAACAAATATACAGCTTCTATAATAAGCACACAAGCTTCTACAACAAGAACTCAAACCTTGGGGTTGGCTGTTTCATTCAAGATGGAGAAGTGCCTAAATAATGAGGAGAGGGAAGCAGGACAGACCACTAAAGACTTGTTGGGCGTTGCCTGATGTTCTATGCAAAGTTTCAATGTAACAGTTGTCCCCTGAGACCAAGGCCAGGTGTACATCGAATTGAACGCTTGAAGGAAGAACACACATACACACACCAGCTCAGCCCTCTGAGGACAGAAATGAGGACAGTCAGCAAAAGCTTATCAGAGGTGAGAGCTGGGCTTTAAGAGTCTGTGAAAGGTCACAGATGGCTGCAGGGAACGAGGAAGGACATTCTGTAAGAGGGACCGAGCTGCTGCTTGTGCAAAGGTATGGAAGCAGAAACAGCAACCACAGAAAATGTGAGAGATGAGAAGAGGGGATGCAGAACAGTGTTCAGACTGAGGGGGCTTTTTGTTTGCTGTTGCTGTTGCTGTTGCTTTTGCTTTTGCTTTTGCTTTTGCAGGCAGAATGACATTTTCAGCAGACGCTCAGTCTATACTCAGGCAAACCTACAGCAAACATCTTACCTAATGGTGTAAAAATGAAAACTTCTCCTGTAAGGTCAGGGCCAAGGCAACGTTGCCTGTCATTGTCACTTTTACTCGGGATAGTGGTAAACGAAGATAATGCAGTCAAACGTAACTTAATGGGACTGAAGAAATAGTTCGGTGGTTACAAGCACTTGTTGCAGAAGGACCCAGGTTCTGTTCCCAGCACCCACATAGTGGTTCACAATCATAAGGAGCTCCAATTTCAAGAGATCTGATGCCCTCTTCTGACTTCCATGGGAACCAGGAATGCAGGAATGCATGTGGTATTCATAATATATATGCAGACAAAGCATTCATAGACATAAAAAATTAAAATAAAAAAAAAACTTAGAGAGACTGAAGAAATAGCTCAGTGCTTATGTAGCATGCAGAAAACCTTAGATTTCATCCCAGCACTGCCCTAACCCAGCATGGTGATACATGCCTATAATGCCAGCATCTTCACAAAGAAGCAGAAAGATCCAAAGTTTGAGGTCCTACTCAGGTACTCAGTGAGTTTGAGGTAAGCCTGGGATATATGAGACCCTGTCTCAAGGAAAAACAAAAGCAAAGGGAAAAAAAACCTAATTTATGCCAAGGACCACCCGGCTTGGACGGGGATACTAAGGAAAGAAGCAGCAGAACAACTCCAAGTCAGTGATGGGGTGCAAGCTGACAGCTCTGTAGTCTGCTTGAGATGACCCTCTAGACAGCTCTCTGCTGGAGACAACTCTGTGCTCTACATAAATCTCTAGATAGCTCTTGGATTTTCCCACCAAAGTTAGAAAACCTGCTAGAAAAATTCTTGGGTTTTCTCACCAAAGTCAGAAGCCCACCAGACAAATTCCAAAAAGAACTGCAATAGCTCTCCAGACAGCTCATCTCTTAAAGACCGAAGCTCAGTCTTTTATTTATATATCAATTCAATCATTCATCCAGATTCCCTTTAATTATCCCCAAAATCAGCATTTTATGACCTAAGCCCCTTGATTCTTAGAAAAAGACAGCAAGTACATTTTTTAACATAGCAAATGAATTCAGACATCTGCCTGCCTTTGTAAACACAAACAATAAGCTAGCTTAGTGGGATCCCATCCTGAGGACCACCATTCCCTAAATCTCTTTATCTCCTTCCCTAATATCTTTGTGACAAGCTGACTTATTAGTGCAGCTGCTTCTGTTCTTTTAGGTCTGTGAAGCCCTTCATACAATTTATATTGCATCCTTATATGTTACATAGTTGAGAAATTATATATTCCTCAACTCATGTTTTCAGAGTTCTTTTCCATAGCCTTAAGGACCATCCTGAAGGTCACAGCATTACCATTTTGCTGAGGAACACATTCTTGCCTCCCAGACTCATGCTATTTCTAATTATCATGAAGTCATTAACATGGAGTCATTGGAAGGGAGGACATTCCCCCAAAGGAGGAACATAAAGTAAACATATACACATACGCATATACATATATAATAATAATTATTATTATTCAAACAAGCCTTATGCCTACAACAAGCATCAACACTCATGGAGGCTCATGCTCTGATGAGGTGGGAACCATGACACATTGTCCCTTCTACAGCCATGCAGGACTCCAGGACTAGGCAAATTTAGGAGCTAGGCATGGTAACAAATGTTCTTAATCCCAGCACTCAGGAAGAAGAGGCACGAAGACATCTGTGAGTTCAAGGACAGTGTGGTCTACAGAACTAGGTTCAGGACAGCCAGGGCTATACAAAGAAACCCTGTCTTGAACAACGCCCTGAAAAAAATAATTTAGAAATATGTTTGGTGGCACATACCTATCATCCCAGTACTTGGGAAGTGGAGGCAGGAATCTCACACATACACACACAATGGAAATAAATTATAGAAATTTAATTTAGCCAGGCAGTGGTGGTGCATGCCTTTAATCCCAGCACTTGGGAAGCAGAAGCAGGTAGATTTCTGAGTTTGAGGCCAGCCTGGTCTACAGAGTGAGTTCCAGGACAGCCAGGGCTACACAGAGAAACCCTGTCTCAAAGAAAAAATTTTTTTTAATTTAAAAATTTTTGTATCAAGCCAGGCTGTGTTGGCACACACATTTAATCCCAGCACTTGGGAGGCAGAAGCAGGTGGATCTTTAAGAGTTCAAGGCCAGCCTGGTCTACAGAGTGAGTTCCAGGACAGCCAGGGCTACACAGAGAAACCCTGTCTCAGAAAAAAAAAAAAAAAAGAAAAAGAAAAAGAAAAAAAAAGAAAAACAAAACAAGCCAGGCGGTGGGCGGTGGTGGCTCACGCCTTTAATCCCAGCACTTGGGAGACAGAAGCAGGTGGATTCCTGAGTTCAAGGCCAGCCTGGTCTACAGAGTGAGTTCCAGGACAGTCAGGGCTACACAGAGAAACCCTGTCTTGAAAAAAACAAAAAAAAAAAACAAAAAACAAAAAACAAAAAACAAAAAACAAAGAAAAAAACAAAAAAAACAAAAAAAGGAAAAAAAGAAAAACAAAACAAAAACTGTATCAAAACAAAGCATCAGGACCAGGGTACAAATCAATAAATATTTCTTAAATTCAGTATCGGGCCAGGAAAGTTGGTTCAGTGGCTAAGAGTACTTTCGTGCTCTTGCTAAGGATCTGAGTTCAGTTCCCAGCACTCATTGTCAGGTGGCTCACAGCTGTTCCTGACTCCAGATCCAGCGGTTCTAATGCCCTCTTCTGGCCTCCATAGGTTCCCTTACACAGAGAGAAATAAAATTAATTGATTTTTTTTTTAAGGCAGCATCAGTTGGATGTGATCTACATAGCAACTTTAGGGCAGCCAGGTAGCGATAACCTGTGACAAAAACACAACAGAAAGTCAGCATTGACACAAGTCTGTAAGTTTCACATCTCTGATAAGGCTTTAATAGTCACAATATGTTTTTACATTCCTAAATCTCTTTTTTTTTTTTTTGGCTTTTCGAGACAGGGTTTTTTTGTGTAGCCCTGGTTGTCCTGGAACTCACTCTGTAGACCAGGCTGGCCTCGAACTCAGAAGTCCGCCTGCCTCTGCCTCCCAAGTGCTGGGATTAAAGGCCTGCGCCACCACTGCCCGGCACATTCCTAAATCTTAACAATAGAAAAATTAGACAACTCAATTCAAAGATCCAAAGGGCACAAGCATGGATTTCACCATAAATAGGAAAAATAGCACTAATCCTTAGGAAATGAATTTGGAAACTGGGTCACATCCCTTATACCGTTAGGCTGATAACTTGCAGGAGAGGGAAAGAAAACAAAAGATAAAAGTGCTTCCGGAGAAACTAATTTTTGTGCAGTGTTGTTAAGAGTATAACATAGTACAGATACTTTGGAGAACTGTATGGTGGTTCCTCAAAAAGTTAAAAATAGATTACCATAACCTAGCAATTCCACTTCTGTATACAAGCCCAAAAGGAAAATGGCCACACACACACACACACACTTAAATAAATTAAAAATAAGATATAGTTTTTGTAAACTCGTATCTTTATTATTTTTCAATCATGTTGATATACTAATTTGAGTTCAGGTGTCTGAACAGTCAGAGGTATCTGGATCCCCTGGAGCTGTAGTGACAGGTAGCTCTGAGCTGCCCTAATGAACAGTAGTATATGTTCCTAGCCACTGAACCACCTCTCATGCCATTTATTTATTTATTTATTTATTTATTTATTTATTTATTTATTTATTTGAGACAGAATCTCATTATATAACTAAGGGTAGTTTTGAACTCACTTTATGGTCCAGGTTGGCCTTGAACACTTAACAATCCTCCTACCTCAGCCTCTGGATTCCTGAGCTGATAGGCATATGCTAACACTTCTTGTTATTCACAATAATCTAGAGATAGAAGCACCGTAAGTTTGCATCAGTTTACGAATGGAGAAGTACAATTTGATCTATACACACCGTGGAGTGCATTCAGTTAATCAGATGCAGCAGATGAAGAAGGTAAAGTTTATGCTGTATGCATTTTGCCACAGTAAATGATGCTGGGAGTAAGGGAAGCCATGAAGGGTCTCAAATGGACTACCAGACATAGAGGAAGGGAGTATAGTATAAACCAGAGGTACAGAAATCAGGAGAGCAGACCACAGCAGACCACATACCACAGAGGGTGGAGGCAGAGCCTGAGGAAGCGCCTGTGGTCAGAGGCAAGGGTGTGGCATAAGGCATTATGGGTAAGACCAGCTCAGGTATGACGTTCATGTGGATGAGTGAATGAGATCAGCCAGAGAAAGTGGACAGATGAGACAAGAGTTATAAGGAAGAATCCTAGGGAACACCAGACCACAAGGTGTGGCTTAAAGAAAGAACCCTGACAGTGAGTTCCAGGCCAGCCTAGTCTACATAGTGAGTTTCAAGACAGCCAGGGATATATATAGTGAGATCTGTCTCAAAAAAAAAATTTTTTTAAGAAAGAAAGGACAAATCAAAAATCATGAAAGAGGCTAAGAAAAGGTAACCAGAAAGACCCAAATTCTTTCTAGCCACTAGCACCCTGGCTCCACACTCCTTTCAAACTGTTGGGTTGTTTGCTTGCTTTTGCTGTTGGCTTGGGTTTTGTTTTGCTTTAAGACAGGGTCTTGATATGTAGCCCTTTTTATCTTCCAATCTATTGGAAGAGCCATACCAGGAAACACAGGCATGAGTTTGTGCAGTCAGCTGTTCTGTGTGCAGAGCATCTAACCGTCTTGCCGTGCATGACCACACCCTCTTTCCCCTGGTCTCTAAGTGGCCATCGGGATTATTCAGTGTTTCCTGTCTTCACTTCAGCTCCCTCTTCTTTGAGATAGCTCTTTAGCTCAATCACAAGCTTCAGTAAACATTCTCTTCCTGAAGAAGTTGAATGTGTCCTTCAGAACTCATTTTCAAGTGTGGGGATATGTTCAGCTGGTATAATGCTCAGCTAGGATTAGAAAAGCCGGGAGCTTGATTCCCAGTGCCATGTACACCAGGCATGGAGGCACGTGCCTGTTATCCCAATACTCTGGAGATGAAGGTAGGAAAACAGAGGTCACTCTGCACTGTAAGTTTGAGGCCAGCCTGGGCAAAATAAGAACCTGTCCCCAAAACAAAACAAATCCATGCCATGTTGAAATGTGCTTGTGAGGTAGGGCAGTAAGAAGGAATCTTAACTATGTCACTGGGATGAAAGTTAGAAGAGGCTGTAAGGCTCGGGTGCTGTACATTGGGACTGCGACTTCTTAAGAAGAAACGTGAACTCGAGCTCTGCCTCTCCATGTTAGGCTCTGCAATCCCTTGGAAATCTACAGATTCTCCAGCAGCAGGAAGGACCTCACCAGACATGGCTTCCCACTCTGAACTCCCCAATCTTCTGAATCAGGAGGCAAATTAACTTTTGTCTTTCTGAAACATCTCCAGTATTCAACAACAGCAAAGAAAAGGTACCAATCAGACCACCGGTGAGGTGTGTGGAGGCTAGACTTTCTGCCAAAGCAGCAGATCTTTGCTGTCCAGCCTTGTTAAGTCTGTCGGGAGTGGGAGTTGGAAGATATTGGCTAGGAAGTTAAAGGTGCTAGGAATTTTCAGGAGCCGAGTAACAAGGCAATCATCAATCCCAACTCTCTTTTGTTCCTGTTGTTGTTGCTGTTTCACATGGGGTCTTCCTAAATACTATGTAACCTAGGCACCAGCTTTGAAGAACTCACTATGTAGCCCAGGCTTACCTCAAAATTGCATCCTCCTGTGTCTGTCTTCCAAGGGCATATTGCAGCATGCCATTGTGCCTCGTTTTGATTTATTTTAATTCTTGGTTTGGGTTTTTTCCCAAAGATTGATTGGTTGATTGATTGATTGATTTTATGTATATGAGTACATTGTCACTCTCTTCAGACACACCAGAAGAAGCATCAGATCCCATTACAGATGGTTGTGAGTCACCATGTGGTTGCTGGGAATTGAACTCAGGACCTCTGGAGGAGCAGTCAGTGCTCTTAACCGCTGAGCCGTCTCTCCAGCCCCTGGTTTGGGGTTTTTGTTGTTGTTCTTTTGCTTGCTTCCTTCTTAGTTGGTTAGTTAGTTCGTTAGACAGGATCTTGTTATGTTGCTCTGGCTGATCTAGAACTCATTATAAAGCAGGGTAGCCTCAGATTTGCAGCAAACCTCTCTCTGCCTTCTAGAATACCAGAGTTACAGGTGTGAACCACTACACCCTGCTCAGGTATTTTTTTCTTAGCACCCTTTTCACAGTTCACTAGCCCTACCTGACTCTCCCTTCCTCCAGGCAGCCTTCAAACAGCCTTCATTTATTTTTCCCCCCACCCCCCCACCCCCGCCACATAGGTTGCTTTGTTGCTGTTGTTTGTGGGTTGTTTGTAGGTTTGGCTCCTGTTGAGGCCAAGTCTTCCTAGCTTCAAACCTGAGTTCTTCCTGCCTCAGCGTTCCAAATGCTGGGGTTGCTGGAGTGAGCCACCACAGCTGCCTTCAAATCCCTTGGTATTCCACCATTGCTTGCTTCTTTTGAGGTTTAGTAGACTGTGAAATCCAGCTGGTGGGTGAGCAAGACAATTCAAGGGCAAGAGCTAGCAGCAGAACACGGTGTCTGGGAAATGCACACTTTTTCTCCTTTTGTTTTAAAGATTTTTTTATTGTTTTTAATTACACGTATGTATGTGTTCATGTGAGTGTGTACACACGAGTACAGGTGTTTGCAGCAGCCAGAGTCATTGGATTCTCCTGGAGCTCATGTTACATACAAGAGGCTGTGAGCCTCCCATTGTGGGTGCCCAACAAGGGTGCTGGGAATGGACTCAGGTCCTCTGGAAGAGCAATGTGTTCTTAGCCACCGATACATCTCTTCCGTGCCTATTTTTTTCTTTTAAAGCTCCTGCTTTGCATTAAAAGCTCATTTTTACCTGATTCTATTATTTTGGGTCTGATATAAAATTGTAACTTCTATTGAATGCTTCCTTAGCATTAACTCTTCTTCAAATCTATTACTGTGACCTCTTCTTCTTCTTCTTCGGGGTTCTGATTTGAGTCACTAGAGCCATTCAGAACAACCCCATTGATGCAAATTTGTTTGCATTCATTTTTGGTCCAAAATAAATTGAATCTTTAACTGTAAGACTCATTTTCCAGTCAGCTGCACACATCTATACCGAGTATTTATGAATTATCTGTGTTATATACCAATGTAAAGTCTTTTTTGGAAGACCCTACATAAGTATTAAATAAATGCACAGCTTAATATTCAAATCAGACTTGATTAGGAAACTGATAACGCACACATTGATCATGAGTTATTACTGTTTCGAGACTATTGAGTATGGACATATAGAAGAGACTGCCTAATGAGTGGGGGGAATCTCTTGTACCAGCCAGGAAGCTACAGTAATAGATTTGAGGAGGGGTTAAAACTAAAAAGGCATCCCATAGAGATTACTTACAATTTTATATTAGAACTCAAATAATAGAGCTGGACAAAAATGAAGTTTTAATGCAAATCAGTGGCTTTGAAAGAAAATATACAAAGCCCTAAATGTGAGCCTCAAGGCTGTGTACAACCCTAGCATGGTTCACCCTGAGGCAAGAATAAAAAATGTAGTCACGGGAAGCTAGAGAGATGGCTCAGTGACAAAGAGCTCTGTGGCTCATACAAGAGACCTCGCTTGGACTCCCAGCTCCCATATGGTAGCTCATAACCATCTGTAATGTCATTTCCAGGAGACCCAGCACCTTCTTATGACCTCCTCAGGTACCAGGCACATACACAGTACACATACATGCAGGCCAAACACTTATACACATACAAATAAAATAAGTAGGTCTTTTGAAAACATTTAAGTCTGTCAGGCATTTAGGCAGCATCCAGAATGCACTAATATGGAAGATAGAAAAGCCAGATATGGTGGAGCAAACCTATAATCCCAGCATTCTTGAGACCAAGCAAAAGGAGTGTGAGTCTGAAGCCAGCCTGGTCTTACAGTACAGACCCTGACTTAAGAAAAAAAAAAAAAGCCAACCTAAACAGGGAGTTAAACAGGGCTGAAAACAGGGTTGGGGCAAGAAAGGCATCAAGGGCCAGGTAATGTAGTGACAATTTTGAAATTTTGGTTTCTTTTTTTTTGTTTTGTTTTTTGTTTTTGTTTTTTTTTTTTTTTTGGTTTTTTGAGACAGGGTTTCTCTGTGTAGTCCTGGCTGTCCTGGAACTCACTCTGTAGACCAGGCTGGCCTCGAACTCAGAAATCCGCCTGCCTCTGCTTCCCAAGTGCTGGGATTAAAGGCGTGCACCACCACCACCCGGCTTTGGTTTCTTTTAAAAAAGACAGAAATATAAGAACATGTTTTCATTTTAATCCCAGACATGTGGATATGTGTTAGACGTCCAAACAGCTTAGAACAGACAACACCAGACCAAATGGTTGGGGGGGGAGTTATTCAGGGCAAACGTAGGGGGAGAGAAATAGAACAAGATGGCGGAGGAAGAGAGGAGAGAGAGAGAGAGAAAGAGAGAGAAAGAGAGAGAAAGAAAGAGAGAGGAGAGAAGTAGAGGCCAGCCATGACCATGTGGAGAAGGGGGAAGGGCGAGGGGACAGAGAGAAGCTAGAGGCAAGAGAGCAAGAGAGAGGAGGAGGAGGAGGCAAGCAGCCCCTTTTATAGTGGGCAGGCCTACCTGGCTGTTGCCAGGTAACTGTGGGAAGGAGCATACCTGGCTGTTGCCAGATAACTGTGGAGGTGGAGTTTAGACAGAATACTAACATTCCCCTGTTTTGATTTAATTAAAAAAGAAAAATTAGGCTGGGCAGTGGTGGTGCACACCTTTAATCCCAGCACTTGGGAGGCAAAGGCAGGCGGACTTCTGAGTTCGAGGCCAGCCTGGTCTACAAAGTGAGCTCAACGACAGCCAGGACTACATAGAGAAACCATGTCTCGAAAAACCAAAAAAAAAAAAAAAAAAAGAAAAGAAAAATTAGAAACAGGTGACAGCGAAGCAGGAATAGGGTCATCGTGGTATCTGGCTACTTCCTGCTGGCATTGGGGGTGACATGTCTTTAGGGGGAACCTAGAAGAATGGGTATGGAGGATGTTTGTCCAGTCTTAGGAGAGTTGGCTGTTTCCTGCTGTCCAGGGTCTATGGAGCAAGCCATCTGAGGGTAGGTCAGAAGGAACAGGTCCAGTAGAAGCAGCAGTGTGTGTGACAGGAGATGGAGCATCTGGAGGTTGCTTCTCTGGAGCTGTTTTGGATGTGCCTGGACTTGACAAGATCTGGATGGCGTCTATTTGGTCCATGAGAGGTAGATCTGTGTGGGTTTCCTGTAGCTTATAAGTTTACAAAAGAGATAACAGCATGAGTTAACAACACAAGTAGTCTTTAAGATGAGCCTTTGTTGGATCGTATAGTGGAATGTTTTATTAGAGTTAGGCAAGTTTATAGGAACCCAGATAATTTAGGACAGTGTCATAGCAAAAAGAGGAAATATGAAGCATTTAATTGATGGCAACTCAGTTTAGGTAATGAGGTAACAGATAATATCTGTGAAAACTTAGCTGTCAATGTAGTCAGAAGTCTGAGAAAGAGTAAACAATAATCTACCAGTTATATATTATTTTAAAAAATGACAGAGTCCACTAGCCAACAGTTCCCATGGTCTCCATAATCTCTTGGGTGAAGTCAGTTTGACTTCCAAGTGCAGAAGACACATGGCTTTTTTCTGTGGAACGGATACACGTGACATGAGAAATGACTTACCTTGGTTTAGCCAAGTCATTTGACTCAGGGCATCCAGTTTAGCCCACTGTGTTTGTTAGTGACTATATCATCACATACAATCCAGGCTGTATCTTCTAGGAGTCCGGTGTCCAAGTCTTCTAAAACCATCTTGGGTCAACTGTTAGAGGCTTTGGGAATTCTGTTGGCCATAAACTTAAATATACTATTACCAGACTTCTGAGAAGATTGAGAGCCATAAGGATTGGTTGTAACTGAATAGAATTTAATAACAGTAGTAAAAATCTATTAAGACAGGATAGGAAAGAGTCTTAAGTAACTTTGGCAGATTGTGTAGGCAGAGAAAAGCACATTTTTGTATTAGCAAAGAAACATTTGGCTAGGACCAGAATAAGAAAGCTGGCAGGTTGGGGCTGTGGGTCACAGGTCATGACCCGGGGTTGTGCTATGGGCTTGCAGCTGAGGGCATAGGTGCTGTGGGTCAGTTCTGCAGCAGCGGAGGTAGGGCAGCACTTCCCACTAACTACTAGAAGTCGCTGCCCAGTGACTCTGGCAGCTAGAGTCTGCAGTGGGCAAGGAAAAGCAAGTGTGTCCCGTATCACAGCAACATTCATGTTAGCTGTGTTTGTGGCAGAAGGCACAGCTAGCACTCACTTTACAGGTCCCAGGCAGAGAGGGAGAGAGAGAGAGCCTCCCTCTCATGCGCCGGCAGCCAAGCCCTTTGCACAGGTGGTTGCACACATGCAGAAGCAAGTCTCAGAGAAGGTTGTGGGACTGCATAATGGTATCCTGGGTCATGGTTGAGCAGGTACTTAGAACCCCGAGATTCTCCGTGGAATTCTGCGTGAGAACCGGCAGGAGTTCGGTCCCTCCCATCATCTAGGATCCTGAAAACAGTCACATTTCCATAGAGTCACATAGGCCAGGCTATAGGCCTCAGGCCCTAGAGATTTGCATACTAATAAAGGCCAGAGGGCAGAGCAAATTAAACATTCCTCCCCCAGATCCTCCCCCAATCCTCCCCCTTTCTCCCTCCCTATATAACTCAGGACTGCCCTGAGTTTTTGGGGGGTACACCTAGATCCATCTATTATCTGTCATGACAATAAATCTTTTTGGAACCAAGGACTTCCTCGTGTTACTGGGGCCTGCCCCCGCCAAGGCCCTCAGGAACCATAAGAATCCTCCTCCCTAATGTGTGATCTGCCATGGCAGGCGGCGGGAGCCCCTCCGGGGCTTGCGCCGCTGTGGCGGCCTTTTTTAAATTTTCCCGACAGAAGGTCCCTGGCAGAATGTAAGGAATAGACTCAGAGCAGAGCTAAGAAACAAAGAGGGGCCAGGCAGTGGTGGCGCATGCCTTTAGTCCCAGCACTTGGGAGGCAGAGGCAGGCGGATTTCTGAGTTCCAGGATAGCCTGGTCTACAGAGTGAGTTCCAGGATAGCCAGAGCTACACAGAGAAACCCTGTCTCGAAAAACAAAAACAAAAAAAAAAGAAAAGA
>NW_021604629.1:3302072-3303432 GCF_004785775.1 Grammomys surdaster | reverse complement strand
AGACACACTGGGGACTAGAGCTTGGAGTCGGTGCTCCTGAGAGAGAGAGGACAGCCTGTCCAGGCCCAGCCTGGGGCACTCAGCTGCGAGAAAGAAACTGTCTCAGGAGAGGGGAAGTATCTCACCCAATGGGAGGAGTCCTAGAACGAGGGTCAGGGAAGGACAGGGTTAGCTCCGAGCTCAAGAAATCTTTCCGGGGACCATGTGGATGGTTACTCTGACCAGTGGGGGATGGCTAAAAGGGGTGGGGAACAGGCAGAACACATAGAGGGATTACAGCGAAGGTAGATGAATGTTTGGATATAGGGAACCTCTTTCCATTTACCAGACTGCTGGCAGTATGTATGAAGACCCTTTAAAATGATTGGGTCTAGCGTGCCATTAAGTGGCCATTTTAAACCATTATCTAGAGGGTACTGAATCCAGACCTTATTGGAGAGGTGTATCAATTTGGAAGACCTCAAATCAGGTGTTAATTTTAGAGATTTGAGGTTTTTCAGGAGACAACCCAGTGGGGTGTCTGGGGGTGCAGTCAAAGACAATGTAGCACCCATTGGGTGGCAGGGGGCTGTTACAGAGCTATTCATATCAGCGTCCCGAAAGAAAAGTCGGTAACAAATCAGGTAAACAGCCTAGAAATCAGGTTGTCACGAGAATATCTAGGGGCCTCGGCTGTGGCGAACTCCTGGAGATCTCCAGAAAACAGTTCAACCTGGTACCAGGATTTCCAGCTGCTACAAGAGCTTGGGGGGGGTGGCTGTGAACTGCTTTCAAGGAGGGAAATCACCCAACAGTCAATGTCCTAAGTTATAGGTCAGCTAGAGGCCAGTCTTATGGACTGGGGCAGGGAAACGCCAACCCCTCAGCCCAGGGAAGGCTGGCCAGGCCCTATCTGGGCATTTAGGGTCCCTCCCGCCAAAGCTCCTTACCAATCAATATGCTGGTGTGTGTTTGTGGGCTTATGCAGTCTGGTATCGGAAAAGGTGGAACCATGAGATCTGTGTAGACTTGTCTGGCTACCCAGCCCATGTGGCAGAGCACCATGTGGGGGCCACAGTGGCACAGCTCACATGGTGGAAGTTTCATGAGCCTCGCAGCGGTGGATGAAGTTGGTCTGCAGCAGTGGTGGAAATTCACAGGTAGCAGTGGATGGAGTCCACATGATATGGCAGTGGCAGCGGTGGTGGTGGGATTACGGCAGACCACATGGCGTCAGTCCTGCATGGTCACAGCAGCCAGCCAGCTACGGCTGCTGGCGACTGCACAGGTCTCTTGGTTCCCGACGTCTTTGCCCGGCCAACACATCAGTGTTAGATGTCCGCACACAGCTTAGAACAGACAACACCAGACCAAACAGTTC
>NW_021604629.1:3278310-3301972 GCF_004785775.1 Grammomys surdaster | reverse complement strand
CACGGCAACTGACTATGATTTGCCTCGTGCTCTAGCAGAGGCATGGGTTTGCCAGCTGCAAATAGTTTCTGCAATTGTGTGACATTTGGAATTCTGAGGACTTTTCAGAGAGTATATAAATCCTAGGGCCCTAAGCGGTAGTTTGTGAGTTGTTAGTGGGTTGTTGGTAGGTTGTTGGTAGTTGGCTGGTGACTGTTTGTTGGTTGTGGTTTGTTAAGTAGTTGTGCACAAAGAAGAAACAACAAGAAGAAATTAGATATCCTGACTTCGAAGATAAAACTTGCCCCAAGGAACTCAAGGTCAAGGCAATAGTCTAACTATGACGTTGCTCCCTTTCCAGCGCCTGACTTTATTCAGGGAGCGCTTTCCTTTCCCCTCTACCCTTTTTTCTCTCTTATCTATGATAGGAGGTGAACTAAGGGGCGGGAATAAAGATGGGAAAAAGAAGAGCCCACAAAGTAGTAAAAGACTGACCACGAGGTTAGGTGTACAGATCAGGAGAAATTAAAGGATCGCTCAGGGTGATAGAGAAGGAGACTTGGGGAAATTTTCAATTAAAAATAGAGAAAAAAGCTAGATGGTTTCGATGCATACCTGACACACCTGTAACCCCAACCCTCGGGAGGCAGAGGCAGGTGAACCTCTGTAAGTTTGAGGCAGGCAGGTCTACAAAGCAAGTTTCACGACAGTCAGAGCTACACACAGAGAAACTCTATCTAGAAAAAAAAAAAAAAACAAATAAAAATCAAGGGGCTGGACATATGACTCAGTGGTTAAGAGCACAGGCTGCTCTTTTAGAAGACCCAGGTTCAATCTCAGTATCCACATGGCAGTTCACCTGTCTGTAACTCCAAGTCCTGGGCATCTGATACCCTCACACAAACATACATGCACCAAAACACTAATACGCATGAAATAAAAATAGATACAAATGTAAAAGAGTTAAAAATAATAAAATATATACATTTAGGAGACTCTTAAAGCAGCACAGCATAACACTGCTGACAGATCAACCAAAGCAAACTTAAAGGGGCCTAGCCTTCACAGAGCATATGATTCCGTTGTGTGAAATGCCTAGAGTCAGATCCACACAGACAGAAAACACACTAGCTGTTACCTTGGCCTGGGGGGAGGGGAACATGGAGAGTGACAGCTAAGGACTGTGGGTTGATGAAAACATTCTAAAACTGTGGAGGAGGAGGGCTGGAGAGATGGCTCAGCCACTGGGCCGATACTGCTTTTCCAGAGAACTCCAATGCAATTCCCAACACCCATATCAGACGGCTCACAACTACCAACTACTGCAGCTCCAAAGGATCCAGTACCTGTGCTCTCCCAGATCACCTGCACACTCGTGTACACATAGACACACACATACACACATACATAAAATCTTTTTTAAATATGTGAAAATGAACCCACTCAACACAAAGGTTCTAGAAACCTAGATAACCACTCAGTGCCAGTGATGTCACGGTTATTGGAGGAGAACCTACAACCATTACTTTACTAAACCGACGTAATCCCTATCAACAATCGAAACATTTGTCCTGTACCAACAGGTGCGTATAGTATTCGCCCCTCATCAAGGAAACGTCTCTTTGTAGCAGACCAAAATCAATATAGAAAAAGCACAACCGATCATACGCAGAGTTGCAGAGCCCAGTCCCAATGGTTACATCTACAAAACTTTCCCACACACGAGGCTCAGGGACCATTTCTGAAGAGGGATCAGACAGATTGTAAGAGCTAGAGGATCCAAGAGTCTGCTATGAGACTGTGTGCCTAGTAATATCAGAAGCCACACCTGTTAACTAACAAGGACACCATGAATGGACATGCCAACGTGGATAGGGACAACCCATGAAGCTTCAACCCTACACAAAGAACTACAGGCAAGTGAATAAAGCCTGGAGCAGGGGAGGTTGTCCTCCTTAGGAAAAAGCACTCAAATGATTTCCCAGTGTCAAATGGTCAGCCCTGAAAACATTCATATAAGTAACATACATACTGAGCAGGTCATATTGAGAGATATATATGGATGTACACATACATATATACATTCAATCAATGAGAAAAGAAAGCATGAACTTGAAAGAATAAAAATGGATATATGAGAGGGTTTGGGGGAAGAAATTGTGTAATTAAGTTTTAATCGCAAAAATACTTTTTTAAAATGTAGAAGAAGCTGCTGGGCAGTGGTGGTATATGCCTTTAATTTAGTATTCAGGAAGCAAAGGCAGGCATATCTCTGAGTTTGAGGTCAGCCTGGTCTACAGAGCAAGTTCCAGGACAGCCAGGACTACACAGAGAAATAGTTTCTTGGGGGAAAAAAAGATAGATAGATGATAGATGGATAGATGGATGGATGGATGGATAGATAGATAGATAGATAGATAGAAGGTCAGGTATGGTGGGACATGCCTATAATCCCAGCACAAAGGGAATAAAGTTTGGTTGAGTTTGTACAGGATGTTTATGATATTCTCAACACTCACTTCACTGGTTAAAGTCATTCACGTGAGCTCCTTGCCAGTGGCTGACTTAGGAATGGACATGTGACACCGTCCTAGCTAATGAGCTGTGAGTAAAAGTCTGACCCAGGGGTTTCAAAAGACCTTTCTATAGGCACCCTGAGAGGGAGACAAGACTTACAAGTTATCCTCTGAACTGTTGTCTGTGATATGGTGGTGACACTGTAGCAGTCACTTCTCTGGGCCTGAACACAGACACTCTGAGAAGGGCAGACCCAGGAGACTCACAGGAGCAGCCCTTGGGCTGAGCACTGTGGGAGCTCCTCATCCTGAATGGAATTGTTTTAAGTTGTTCTAAACTAGGATTTTTTTGTTTGGCTTTGTTTGGTTTGGTTTTGGTTTTTTGAGACAGGGTTTCTCTGTGTATCCCTGGCTGTCCTAGAACTCACTCTGTAGACAAGGCTAGCCTCAAAATCACAGTGATTTGCCTGCCTCTGCCTCCTGAGTGCTGAGAATAAAGATATCCACCACTACTACCCAGCTGAATCATGATTTCTATTACTTCATCCAAACTTATAATTCATAATCAGAACGTAAGTGGAAAAATGGGGGATACTTATTTGTTTTGTTTTCAGAGATAGGGGCCCACGTAGCCCAGACTGGCTTTCACCTCAGTTTGTATGGAACATGGCCTTGGATTTCTGATCCTGCCTCTACTACCTTCTCAGTGTTAGGATCACAGACCTGTGCCTTTATGACGTATGTAGTGCTGGGGACCCCAGAGTCTCGTGCAAGCTGAGCAAGCACTTTATCAATTGACTACATCAAGCCCAGAAACATGGTTTGAACATTTTTCTATTTTCAAAGTTCTATTCACAAGTGTATGGATTTGATAAGTTGAACATCAATTCTATTGGAAGCTGGAGAGTGTTTCTTCATTCACACAGAACTGTCTTGGATTTTAAATAGGCTTGAACCAAAACTGGAGAGGCAGTCCTCGGGGTTGGGGTTACAGATGTGGGCCCGGGGTTGGGGTTACAGATGTGGGCCGGCTGCCATGCCTGGTTTTTCCAGTGCTGGGGATTAAGCTTTATGCATGTAGGCAAGCACTCTCCCAGCTGAGCCACTCTCCCATCCTCAGCCCCTCAATTCAACCTTAAAAAATGAAAACATAACTCTGTAGAGCCAAACAAAATGCAGTTATAGGCTGTCCGTGGCCTAAGGAGCCGTGTGGCCACAGGTTTATACCCAGAAAACTTCAAAGTGGACATGTGAGTGCTGCAGTTGCCCTGTGCAGCCAGGCAGAGCCAACAGTGTCCTCCTGCAGGAGCCTTATGGATCTAAGCTATGGGGCTGGAAAGTTATGTTGAGGGTTTTTTGTTTGTTTGTTTTATGTGTACAACTATTGTAAGCATTCTGTCTAAACTCCACCCCCACAGTTACCTGGCAACAGCCAGGTATGCCTGGCCCACTATAAAGGGGACTGCTTGCCCTCTCCTCTCTCTCTCTCTCTTGCTCTCTTGACCTCTTGCTCCCTTGCACTCTTGATCCCTCTGTCCCCCTCCCCCTTCCCCCTTCTCTTCCCCCTCTCTCTACACACTCATGGCTGGCCTCTACTTCTCTACTCTCTCCCTCTCTCTCTGCCGCTACTACCCTCTTAACTCCCCTCACCATGCCCTGAATAAACTCTATTCTATACTCTATCGGTGTGTAGCTGGTCCCTCAGGCAGAAGGGATGCTTTGGCATGGGCCTGCTGAGACATCCCCTTCCCCCATACCTCACCATAAACACATAGAACATATTACATATCTCTTTATCTTCTTATAAACACATCAACTATTGTTTTATTTTGTTTTGATGGTTTTGCTTTTATTTTATTTATTTGAGATAGGGTCTCACTATGTAGCTCTGGCTCTCCTGGAACGCACTGTGTAGACCAGGTTGGCCTCAAACTCACAAAGATCCATTTGCCTCTGTGTCCTGAATGCTGGGGTGTGTTGTGTTTATAAAAATAAAGAGAGAAGGAATATGTTGGTGGACGTACAGTCAGTCAGGTATAGGGGAAGGGGATGCCTCCGCAGGTCCAGGCTGAAGCATCCCTTCCCCCTGAAGGTCCAGACACAGGGCAGTATACTATAGAGTTTATTCAGGGCATGGGGAGGGGAGTTGAAAGGATAGTAGAGACAGATAAAGGGAGAGAGAGGGAGAGAGGGAAGGAGAGAGAGAGAGAGAGACAGAGAGACAGAGAGAGAGAGAGACAGAGAGACAGAGAGGCAGAGAGAGACAGAGAAAAAGAGAGAGGCAGAGAGAGAGAGAAAGTGAAAGAGACAGAGAGAGAAGAAAGGAGTGGAGGCTAGCCATGAGCCCGTGGAGAGAGTGTGGAAGGGGAGTGGGATGAGAGGACAGAGCGAGAGCAGGAAGGCAAGAGAAAGCAGAGGGGGCAAGCAGCCCCTTTTATAGTGAGTCAGGCAGGTAACTGTGGGACAGAGCCTAGACAAAATGCTAACAGAATGAGAGGCACGTACCACCACACCTGGAATGTTGTTGGGTTTGTTTGTTTGTTTGTTTGTTTGTTTGTTTTAAGATGACTTTTTGTTTGTATTATGTGTGGATAGATCTGTGTGTATGCTCACCACATGTGCAAGTGCCAGTCGAGACCAGAAGAAGGCAGTGGAGACCCTGAGACTGGAGTTATAGGTGGTTTTGAGCTACCTGACATGGGTGCTGGGATCTAAGCTCAAGTCCTCTATAAAAGTAGCAAGCATATTTATACAAATGGGGCAGCAAGAAATATCAACTATAAATATATATATATATATATAAGTAAATGAAATGACCTGCTACCTGAAGCTGTTTTGTTTTTATTTTCCCATGCATGTGTATTTTGCCTTCATGTATGATGTACATGTCTGGTGCCCAAAGAGCCAAAAGAGGGTCTCAGGTTCCCTACAACTGGAGTTACCGATGGTTATGAGTCACCATGTGGATACTGGGAATTGAACTCAGGCTTTCTCGAAAAGCAACAGTCCTCTTAACCACTGAGCTACCTCTCCAGCCTGCCTGAGACTATCCAATGCCATCTGCTGAGGGCGGTCACTGATAGGCCACCCGTGTGGCTGGTCCTGCTGAACTACTGTAGTGCCCTCCTTGCTGCATAAGTCATCAAAGTCATTCACCTGCAGCTGACGGAGGGAGCGGAGTGACAGAGTGGTCTTAGAAGACCGTAAGCTTCACAGGAAATGGGGGTCTTATCACAACTCTCTGCAGCTTCCAGTCTAGCCCAGCACAATGCTGGCCTGCAGTGCTCACCCAACCAACAGTCACTGGCTTCTTGAAGGCAAGTGTAAACCCAAGGCCAGTGAGTGCCTCTGACTCATAGAAAATGTGGCTCATTTTCATAGGCCTGATTGCTACGTTAAAAATAAATGTGCTGTGTGACACCATAGCAGGAGGAACTTCTGTTAGAATTCAGAGCTCCCTCCTCACATTGCAGATTGTGAAACTACAGAGCAGGTTACAGATGAGGAAATGGAGGCCACATTCACGCAGGACTTTTGGCAGGAGGGCAAACGTCTGATGTGTTGGTCAGATGTTATCACTGTAAGGCAGGAAGGAGGCAAGCATGTGTGCCTGCTCCAGTCTGCCCAGCACCTCCACTTACAACCCGCTCCCCGTCTGAGTCCCTCACATTACAGGACTTTCCAACCTGAAAGGCAGGGCTCTGAACTCATCATCTGAACTGTTGAAACCCCAAAGATCAAACCTCTACACTCAAGACATAATGATGGTTGTTCGACACTTGGCTCACAACAGACCACACCAGGCCAAAGGGTTCCATGTGAGCTTTATTCAAAAGATAAGGGCAAAGGTGACAACAAGAAGAGGTGGGGGGGGGAGGTCAGGGTGCTCTGCCTATTTATATGGATAGTGATGTAGCCTCTTGCAGGTAAAGGTGGGAGGTGAGCCAAGAGGATTCTGGGAATGTATGGTAGTTGTTGCCTAGATGTGATGTCACTGGGTTCAGAGCCTGATACCAACAATAATGGCATGCTTTAATCCCAGAACTCAGGAGATAGAAGTAAGGGGACTTCTGTGAGTTCAAGACCAATCTGCACCACATAGTGAATTCCAGGCCAGGGCTACATAGTGAGACTATATAAAAATAAAAACAATAAGTAAAAAAACAAGTCTTTACATTTTAAGATCAAATCCCTTGCTTTCTTTTAATTGTGTGTGCGTGTGTGTGTGTGTGTGTGTGTGTGTGTCCACGCGCACGTGCATGCACTCAAGCGCTCAAGAGGGCATACACATGCCCTGCATGTCATAACACACATTTAGATATCACAGAAGGGGACAACTTTGGGGACTGTGTTCTCCCTTTCTACCATGTGGGTCCCAGGGATCTAAATCAGGTCCTCAAGCTTAGAGGCAAGAGCTTTTCTAGTTTCGTTTTAATGTCCCGAGGCTTGAACCTCAGGCCTCATGTGTGCTAAGTGCCTGCTCTACTACTGAGCTACAGTCTGCCTACTTATACTTCCTTTTTGTTTTCTTTCTTTATATTCTTTGATTTTTTTTTGTTTGTTTGCTTTTATTTTGTTTTATTGAGACAGTGTGGAGGGCACAGGGTCCAATTACAGATCGAGCTAGAGAAACCAGAATTGTTAAGCACACAGGTTTTTTGTCTTCCGTGGAAGAAATTGACACCTGTTGACCTGGAAGGCTGGAGTGGATTGGTCTGGTAATCTTTGCTTTTCTGTAAGCCAGGCCTCACCTGAATCTCCTTATCCCGAGCTTTTTTCTCAGTCAATAGAACCCATCCTCATGGAAGAATCCCTGTGTGCTTTGCAAAAGAGTTTGCTCTGATGCTTGATGCTCATTACAAACCCCTCCTCCACAGGCCCTAGTCCTGAGCACTGTTTCTTAGTCAATAGAACCTGTTTTTGTGGAAGAGATTACAGGTGCTTTGCAAGAGAGTTCATTGTAGTCATGCTTCAAGCTTTGTTGTGATAATTGTAGCAAAGAAATGTTTTTTCCAAAGTTTTACTGTTTAAATGTGAAAATAAATAAATAAATAAATAAATAAATAAATAACGGTCAAGTGGTGGTGACACGTGCCTTTAGTCCTAGTATTTCAAATCTAGGCAGATGGATCTATATGAGTCTGGGGCCAGTCTGCCAGCCTGCCAGCCTGGTCTACAGAGTGAATTCCAGGACACCTAGGGCTATTATACAGAGAATCCCTATCCAAACAAACTAACAAAGTGCTCCAAGAAGTTTGACCCAGCACTAGCTAACTAAGTCATGCTGAACTGAGTTTTCCTTCTTGCTTCTGAGTTCATCGCTCTGCTGGCAGTAGAACAGGTAGAGGGGTCTCTATGTAGACCACAAAAGACAGGATCTCACTGTGCAGCCCTGGCTAACTTGAAACTCACTTATATAGATCCTGCTAGCCTTGAGCTAATGTCAACCCTCCTGCCTTTGCCTCTCAAGTACTGGAATAACAAGATGCCCATCTTGTTCAAATGAAGATTTATTTGAGAAACATAAAAAACAGACCATTGCATGGGTCATTTTACACATTAAGATAAGCAATAATACCTGGACGGTGGTGGCACATGCCTTAAATCCCAACATTTGGGGAGGCAGAGGCTGGCAAATCTCTGTGAGTTCAAGATCATCCTGGTCTACAGAGCTAGTTCCGGAACAGTCAAGACTACACAAAGAAACAAACAAAAGATCAGCAATGGTAATATATGTACTTTTGCCAACATAGACACCTGGATCTACTAACAATAATTGCACAAGTAATTAAATTACTAGAAAATTATGTTCATAGAGAAATAGATCAAAACTTGACATGCAGGCCAGGCATGGTGACAAATGCCTTTAATCCAAACACCAGGGAGGCAGGTAGATTTCTCTGAGTTCAAAGCCAGCCTGATCTACATAGAGAGTTCCAGGACAGAGAGGGCTACATAATGAGACTCTGTCGCAAAAACAAACAAACAAACAAACAAACACGTTTTTTAAAAATAAGATGCCTAATGTGGTTACTTGTTTCTCCGCTGGTGAAATGAGCCAATTAGATCATATTAAATGTAGATTAATTGGGAAGCTACTCTACAGCAAGTTCTCTGGCCCCAAGGACACAGGACAGGGAAGTCACCTTGAGGAGAGGCGGGGGAGGAGGGAGAGAAAGAGAGAAAGGGTACACAAGCACGCAGAGAGAGAAAAGGAGTAGGAGAGAGCAGAGAGCAGAGAGCAAGAGTCTGGGTTATATAGGGAGGAGCCTCTGGGGAGAGGGCAGCCCAGTCCCAGGGCTGGAAAGTTCAAGGTTAGGGTCAGGGTATAGCAGGTAGGGACTAAGGAAGCTGGGAGAACCTGGAGGGCAGCTCTGCTTTGATATGTAAAATATGCACCTCAGTTCCTAGTTCTGGAGTCTGAAACTAAACATAATACACATCTCTAAAGCTGGTAAGTATGTGGCACCCACATGAAACACTGTGACAGACACTCAAGTCTGTAGACAAGACTGATATGAAAACATAGGTGGGTCACCACCACCACCACCAATGTTTCCCAAACAGATATACAAGAAGGACATCATTCCATTTACTGAGGAAGTGTCAATGCTTTTGCACATATGCATACAATGCTTACAAACAAATGCAGCATTTAGAGAATGTACCTTCACTGAGTCAAAAAATGCACAGTGTGTTAGAACATTCTCAAATCTTCACACAATGTGTGTAGAAAATAGTGAAAGGTAACTTCACCTTTCCATAACATAGCAAATTATAAAAATAATGCCAGGAATGCAGGAATGCTCTCCCTGATGATCCAGACAAACTCAACCTATTCCTCCCATTCCTGCCATGCAAACCCTAACTCAAAGAGCGTGGCTGTCTCTTCTTCTCCATCTCTCTCCTGCCAGCACTTGGCTTTCTATTCCCTTTACATACATACATACATACATACATACATACATACATGTATATGTGTGTGTATGTGTACACATATACAAATTCCTCATTATTTTGTTAGCATGTGTATGTGTTTGTGTGTGTATGTGTGTGTGTTTGCACACTCACGTGTATGTGACTATCAGAAGACAAATTCTGGCAGTCAGTTCTTTTTTTCTTTTTTCTTTTTTTGTTTTTTGTTTTTTTTTTGAGACAGGGTTTCTCTGTGTAGCCCTGGCTGTCTTGGAACTCATTCTGTAGACCAAGCTGACCTCAAACTGGGAAATCTGCCTGCCACTGCCTCCTAAGTGCTGGGATTAAAGGTGTGTGCCACCATTGCCCAGCAAGTACTTTTTTTTTATTTTTCTTCCTTTTTTTTAAAAGAAAAAGTCTTTGGATGTTTGTCTGCATGTGTGTCTAAGCTTGGTGCCCTTAAAGGCCAGAAGATCCCCAAAGACTAGAATTACCGAATTACAGACTGTTTGAATGACCATGCAGGTGCTATGAACTGAACCCAGCTCCTCTGGAAGAGCAGGCGGTGCTGTGAACTGAGCCATCATCTCTCCAGACCCGAGCAGGCAGTTCTTCTCTTCTACCTCGGGGTCTCTTGGTGTTTCTGCTGAAGAACAGGGTTCCAGGCTGGTTGGCCTGTAGCTTCCAGCCAATTCTCTGGTCTTTGTCTTCCATCTTGCTGTAGGAGTTCTGAGACTGTTTATTTCTGCCACTGTATCTGGCTTTTTACCTGGGTTCTGGGACCGGAGCTCAGGTCGTCGCTTGCCTGGCAGCAGCTTTGTCCTACTGAGGCGTCTCGCCAGCCTTACATAACCTTTTGTAATTGTTGGCTCATAGGATTTCATCATTCTACATATTAATCTTTCAGGATTTTAATCATTTGAGATTTTCAGACTTTAAAGATTTTGATTTTTGAGAATTTCAACATCAAGGAAATCCTCATAGAACACAGTACAATCAATTAACTATCCCCATTTTACAATGAAGAAATTTGAACTTTCATTCAATTTTCAAGTTCAGTTTGAAGTACACTCTGTTCACAGAAGGAAGAGCTCAGATTAGAACCCATGTCTGACCCCTCCACAGGCCAGGGCTCATCAGAAGGATATGGCTCAGAGCTCCTGTATCTTCCAATGGGATGCATGACTCAGAGAGATTGCAAAGGCTCGAAGAAACC
Source organism: Grammomys surdaster (assembly GCF_004785775.1). Taxonomy (NCBI): domain Eukaryota; kingdom Metazoa; phylum Chordata; class Mammalia; order Rodentia; family Muridae; genus Grammomys; species Grammomys surdaster. Next base: position 3,291,346 of record NW_021604629.1, on the reverse strand, counting down.
AGTAATGGGATGGAGCACCCCTGGGTAAATGCAAGCTGGGCAGAACCTTCCAGAAATGAGTGTGGAATGAGGCTGAGACACAGGGAACAGGAAATAGCTTTAAAGTAAGACCCAGAGCTGCCAAGAGTCAGACCTGAGCTGCTGCATAGCCCAACTCAGATTTTCCTCTGGTGGCCTGGGGCCTGCTCACAATGGTTTGGCTCACCCTCATTCTCCTCCCCCGACCCCCTCGCAACTGTCTTTGTTTTTTTTGTTTGTTTGTTTTGTTTGTTTGTTTGTTTGTTTTGGTTTTTTGGAGACAGGGTTTCTCTGTATAGCCCTGGCTGTCCTGGAACTCACTCTGTAGACCAGGCTGGCCTTGAACTCAGAAATCCGCCTGCCTCTGCCTCCCAAGTGCTGGGATTAAAGGCGTGCCCCACCATCACCCAGCTCAACTGTCTTTGTTGTACAGGAGCTGAAGCATTCTTTCCAATATACTCTGCAGTTCAATTAGATGCTTATGTCCTTCCTTGGGATACCAGGAATCATGAAACTTTCCTCTACTTAAAAGGAAGAAAGAAAGAAGGAAGGAAAAAAGGAAGGGAGGGAGGAAGGGAGGGAGGAAGGAGAGAGAGAGAAAAAAAGTCAGTTCATGGCAGCTCACACCTTTAATTCCAGCTCTTGAAAGCAGAGGCAGACAGCTCTCTTTAAAAGTTTGAGCCCAGCCTGGTTCTATCTAGAACAGCGAAAGCTACAAAGTTACAAAAAAAAATTCCATTTCAGAGACAGAGAGAGAGAGAGAGAGAGAGAGAGAGAGAGAGAACAAAACAAAAAAGGGGGTAAGGAAGATGGCTTATCAGGTAAAGGCATTTGCCACCAAACTTGACACCCTGACTTCAGTTCCTGGTATCCACATGGTAGAAAGAGAAAACTGACTCCTCACAGATTGTCCTCTGACTTCTACACAGTACTGTGGCATTTCCATGCCCACATACATACATACATACATACATACGTACGTACGTATGTACATACATACATACAGAAATAAAATAGAAAGATGATGTAATTTTTTTTTTTTTTGGTTATTTTTCAAGACAGGGTTTCTCTGTGTAGCCCTGGCTGTCCTGGAACTCACTCTGTAGACTAGGCTGGCCTCGAACTCAGAAATCCACCTGCCTCTGCCTCCAAAGTGCTGGGATTAAAGGCATGCGTCACCACTGCCCGGCGATGATACAATTTTTAAAGGTATTATTTAAAGCCAATCATGGTGGGACACACTTTAATCCTAGAACTTGGGAAGCACAGGCAGGTAGATATCTGATTTTAAGGCTATCCTGATCTATATAATGAGTTCTAAGTCAGGAGCTTCACAGTGAGGTTCTATTTTAAACATAACAAAACAAAATATACATTAAAAAAAGCTATATAACTATAAGCGATACTAACCGACTCAACAGATTGTATTTTTATATTTCTGCATACACGTATTATAATAATTAAAGAAAAAGAGATTGTGAGTTTGAGAAGGAATTGGGAAAGAATAGAGGAAAGGAAGGCAAGGGAAACAATGTAATTATATTTCAAGTTAAAAATAAAATGAAGCCAGGCATGGTGGCCTATGCTTTAGTCTCAGCTCTCCAGAGACAGAGGCAAGCAGATCTTTCTTAATTCAAGTCCAACCTGGTCTATGTAATGAGTTCCAGGCCAGCCAGGGCTACATAACAAACAAACAAGCCCCATGAAGCTAGCCTGGGCTATAGAGTTCCATAGCAGCCCCCATAGAGAAACCCTGTCTCAGAATAATTGATTAATTAATTAATTAAATTTTAAAATAAATGATGATATATTTCATTTAAAAGTAAAAGTCAGAAGCATGAGCCACTGTACCCCCACCAGAAGATGGGTGTCAGAGACAGAATCACAAGATCTGGTGGGCCAGCTGGCTTGGTAGCTGCAACAGCCAACAAGAGACACTGTCTCAAACAAAATGGAACCAACACCTGAGATTATCCTCTGACTCTACATTCAGATCAAGGCACAAGAGCCTCTCCTCCCTCTCTCCATTACATACACACACACACACACAGAGGCATACACATCACACACACACAGGCATACATATCACACACATACACACATGTTAGAGAAACACAGACATTGAGAAAGACCCATCCTCTGGCTCCCACTGGTACATGCACAAAAGAAAAGGTAACTTGAAACACAGTGGATTGGCACAGTATAAATCAAGTCACGGGATGCGTCTGTCCTCCTCCCTCCCTGCCCCCGTCTTTATTCTCAGGCCTGAGATCCCAGACCATAGAACTTGCTAGGACTAGGCAAGAGCGCTACCACAGAGCCACACCCGTAGGCCATAGCCTTTCTACTTAACACCTGAAAAGAATAAGCAGAAAAAAAAAAGTTTCCATAAAGCAAAATTAACCAAAGGTGGTCCGTCCCAGGCCCACTTTTAGATAGCAGCTTCTGGGACTATTTTTAAATGACGTGAGCTTTTATTATCATCAGAGAACTTAATACTTAAACTCCAGTGGTTCCAGTTACTGCAGCCTTCATGATGTTTGGTTAGGGACGAGGGACAACAGAAACAAGACTGAGCCAGGCATGGTGACACATGCCTGTTATCCCAGGCACTAGAAGGCTAAGGCAAGAAGGTTGTACATTTGAGATCAACCTGAGCTACACAGCAAGACCCTTTCTTAAAAACAAAGCAGCAGAAACCCAAGGCTGGGCTCAAAGAGTTGCATTAACACAGATCTGATTCCCTTAAGCTCAAAACTTTCTGGAAAGTTGACCTTTAAGAGGAGGGGAAGCCACAGGCCTGTGCTGCCGGTGAGTAATAAAGGAAATTATGTCATTCAGGCTGTGCCTTAAAAGGGCAGGAAGAGGAAAATAAACCAAAAAGCAAGTAAACAAACAACCAGAAAGTCTTTTCAGGCTGTAAATGGCTGTAGTCTACTCCGGTAAAGAATTTAATACAAGCAGACATCATCTTGAATTGTAAATTTATTCCACCCACCATGGCGGGGAGGGGCCAGAGCTATCTTTTATCTTGCACTCCCAGGAAATGCTAAAGTTCAACCAAGCTTTCTGAGACTTTGGTCTCTGGATTAACAGAACTCTGGGGAAATGCTTTGCATTTTAGATTCATTGAGTTACTTCATAATCGTGTATTAAGCACCTCCTGTTTTCCAAGGGCTGAGTTAGAGGTGGTGTTAACATCCTAAAGATGGCTTGGTACAGAACCTGCTCTCTAGCTGCTTGAGGTGATGTAAGGACACAGACACACGAACTACATGGCTCTGTAGAGGAGGGCGTAGTGCTGGGGCTGAAGTTGCTGTCCCTGAGGGAAAAGCTATGGCTTCCTAACCAAGAGAATGGTATCTACCTCAGGGTGGAGACTTGCCTGAACTGCCATCAGTTTGAGCAGGTCAAACTCCTGGCCACGAGCCACCCCTCAGAAAGGCAGGCTCACCTAAAGCCACGCTAAAGAATGAGAGGAATAATTAGCCCACCAAGTAGATAACGCTGTTTTGCTTCCCAGAATCCCTGCTGCTAACCTTTTCCTTCCCAGAATCCCCACTCCTCCCTTTTCTTTTCCAGAATCCCCACTCCTTAGCACAGTAGTTACAGACCTGCAGTTACACTTTCCTAAAACAACATAGCCTTTTCTTTCTGTCTTTCTGGCCCTTTGGGGGGAACACAGACACACACAGGTACACATATGTGTTCTTTCTCAAATCCACTCCACCTTATTCAATGAATGGGGGTCTCCGCAGAGCCTGGATTTCACCAGCTCAGCTAGGCTGACTGCCCAATGAGTTCTAGGGATCTCCCTGTCTCTACCAACACCCACCCTTTTACAGGGGTGCAGGGGATCCCAAGTGAGGTCCTCGTGCCTGCACGTTTCTAGCTAAGCCATCTCCCCAGCCCCATGAGGAAGACTGCCTAATGTCAATCTTCTTGACTAATCTTGGCCCTCAGCTCCTGGGCAGCAGACCTCTGGATTGATTCTTTCCACTACATCCATCCCGTTCTTATTTTGGAAAATGTACTGAAATCTCACTGAAGAAACTCCATCTAAGGTAGGATAGGAAGAAAATCAAGGAAAACTCTGGGAGGCAAAGGCTCTTCATCTAGGGATCTGTCTTTCCTCGGGCAGAGTGGATATCTCAACAGCACCGACAAAGGCCTAAGAAAGACCATGTGCATTTTGTATAAATAGAGAAGTCAAAGAGAAATAGGCTGTGATCACTTAGGCCCAAAACGATCTAGAAACTGAGTTTTGTCCTTTTTCTCTTGTTTCTAAATCTAAATGGCATTCACCTTACAATTTCTTTCTTTCTTTCTTTCTTTCTTTCTTTTTTTTTTTTTTTTTTTTTTGGTTTTTCAAGACAGGTTTTCTCTGTATAGCCTGGGCTGTCCTGTAACTCACTCTGTAGACCAGGCTGGCCTCAAACTCAGAAATCCACCTGCCGCTGCCTCCCAAGTGCTGGGAAATTCTTAACCTTTTAAACCTTGATGTAAGTTATTGTGACCATGGGTTGCGATACAGCCACTATGAAGATGTCTACAACTTTAAGTAGCCCAGCCCTACACCTGGGTATTTCTCATCTTTCCTGAGTGCCTCTTTTTTATGCTTAAAATCTATGTATACTACAAGGTCTTTATTTAAAAATTGATTCCAAGCAGTGGTGACACACGCTTAATCCCAGCACTAGGGAGGCAGAGGCAGGTGGATCTCTTGAGTTTGAGGTCAGATGTTACCAATTCTGACAAATCCCCAGGAACAAGAAATAGAATCCTAGGGGGATGGTAGAGCTGAAGTCTCAAGCTCGAGGGCTCTAAGGATGGAGTGTAGTCATTAGTGAAAGAGCGCACTTGGAAGGTGGAGACGGGGATCAGTATTTTAAGGCCAGCCCTGCCCTGACAGCATAGTATGAGGCCAGCCTACTCTACATGAAACCATTTTGAGAGAGACTGGTAGGCAGGCAGGGCAGCAGGCTGGAGAGATGAGATGGTTGTGTGGCTAACAGTGTTTTCTGCTCTTCCAGAGTAAGAGGAGAACCCAGCACCCGCATCAGGAGGCTCACAACTGCCTGTAACTCCAGCGCCAGGGGATCCAGCACCCCCTTATGGCCTCCTCGGGTACCCACCCCCACAAACATACACATGAATAAAGAAACAGGAGGGGGCTGGATAGACGGCTCGATGTTAAGGGTATGTACAACTCATTAAGAGGCCTGGAGTTCCATTCCCAGCACCCGTATCTGGGTGTTCGCAGCTCCTTGCCTGTAACTCCAGTTTGCTGGATCTAATGTTCTTTTCTATACTGCACAAGCACTTACATCTACACACACCCACATGTCTATTTAAAAACAAGTAAAAAATTGATTTAGTACAAGAATAATAAAATAAGTATTTTTAAGTGGGGCTAAGCCAGGCTGTGGACTACTGCTCTCTCAGCACTAAAGAGGAGAGATTTGACAGAATGGCTGAGGTGTCTGCTGCTCCCAGGAATAGATCCACCACTTGGCATATTCTTGATATGGAGCCATGACTCCAGGATGAGGCCAGAGGGCTCACCAAACAACTTGGGCCAAAATCAGGCAACACAGATAGGTCCTTAGCAGTGAGAAAGATTTGATCTTCACATCAGATCAGAAATTTTCTCAAGTTTCCTTGGGAAGTTTGTAAAAGGGTATGAAAAGCTTTAAATTGAGTGATGTTGCAGACACTCAGAAATGAATGCACACTTTCCACTTCAAAATGAAATTATTAAGCAAAAATAAGCAGAAATGAAACAAGATGAGGAAGAACCCATTAGAAATCCTTGAAGTAGAAAAATAACCTAGCTGAAACTCAATTTACCAGGGAGACACTCTAGACTGAGCACAGTAAATACGTTCTCCAGTGAAAACCACTGGGGCTGGATTCTAACGTAAAAATGAAAAGCTGGTCTGGGGTGACAACTCAGTGGGTAAAGGGCTTGCTGAACAAGCATGAGGATCTGAGTTTGATCCCCAGTACCTGTGTAAATGGCTGGACAAAACGCATGTTTATAAGTGTTAGGTAGAAACAAGAGGACCTCTAGGGCTCGGTGGCCAGCTAGTCTCAGGGTAAACAGGGTGTTAAGAGGCCCTCTCTCAAAAATAAGGTGGAGGGCTAGGAAAATGGCTCGGCAGGTAAAGTGCTTGCCAGGAAAGCCTGACCACCTGAGGTCAACTCTTCGTGTAAAAGGCTGGATGTGGTGGCATGGATCTGTAATCCCAGCACTCCTGGAGAGACAGGACGGCAGAGACAAGCGGCAGAGACAGATGAATCAGGCAGAAGCTTGTGGCCCACCTTACCTGGAGTACAGTGAAGCAGAAACAAGAGAGTCCCTCACACCCAGACGGTGGTGGTACACACCTTTAGTCCCAGCACTTATGACACAGAGGCAGAGGGATCTCTGTGAGTTTGAGGCCAGCCTGGTCTACAGAGCACGTTCCAGGACAGCAAGGGCTACACAGAGAAATCCTGTCTCAAAAAGCTAAAACATACAAACATACAAACATACATACATACATACACACACAAATAAGCCGACCATCGCAGTGCTTGGGAGTCCGAGGCGGCCAGCTTTCCGAGTTCGAGGCCAGCCTGATTTACAGAGTGATAAAAAGAAACCCTGTCTCAAAACTGGGGGGGGGGGGGGGAAGAGGAAGCCGGGCGGTGATGGCACATAATCCCAGGGAGGCAGAGGCAGGCGGATTTCTGAGTTCGAAGCCAGCCTGGTCTACAGAGTGAGTTCCAGAACAGCCAAGGCTACACAGAGAAACCCTGTCTCGAAAAATAAATAAATAAATAAATAAACAAACAAACAAATAAAATGAAAGACTCTGCTTCAACGAGGTAGAAGAGGAGAACTACTCACAAAAGTTGTCCTCTGATCGCCACTCAAGTACACAATGCAGTATACCTACGTTTATAGCAGCACAAAAAGTAATTTAATTTTTTTGTTTGTTTTGTTTTTCAAGACAAGAGTTTCTTTGTGTGGCCCTAGCTGTCCTGAAACTCACTCTGTAGATTTCTGCCTCCTAAGTGTTGGGATTAAAGGTGTATGCCATAATCACCTAGCCAAAAAGAATTTCTTTCGGGTGGGCAGGTAAGATGGCTCAGGAGATCAAGGAGCTTGCCTCCAAGGTTGATCGCTTCTATCCTGAGAACCCACAAAGCAGGAGAAAATGACTCTTATAGGTTGTCCCCTGACATTCATATTTGTGCTGTGGCACGTAGACACACAAAGTATCAAAATAAAAACATTCAATTTGGGTGAAATGGAGGGTGTGTCTAGAAAAAGTTGGGAGAGCCGTGGGGGAGTAAATATGATAAAAAATACACTGTGTGCATGTATGAAATTATCAATAAACTAATAAAAATGCTATTTTTTTTTATTAAAGATAGGGTCTCACTATACAGTCCTGGATAGCCAGAAACTCATTTGTCGACCAGGCTGGCCTGCAACTCACAGAGATCCTCCTGACTCTGCCTCCTGAGTGTAGGGATTAAAGACATAAGCCACTATGCCTGACCTAACATATTATATATAATATGCAATATAATATGTAGGAAGGTGGCTCAGGGTACAGGGTAGCTGCTACATAATTATGAGGCCCAAATAACTGAAACTGCAGCCCCAAGGGATCAATCCAGTGCCCCCTCCAGCCACCTTGAGCACACAGGTGTGCAAAATTGCACACACAGGCACTCATGCAGACACATATACATATAGACAAAAATAATCTAAGGCTGGTGAAATGTCACTAAGCTTAAGAGCCTAAATTTCTTTTCTTTTTCTTTTTTTTTCTTTTCTTTCTTTTTTCTTTTTTTTTTTTCTTTTTTTCTTTCTTTCTTTCTTTTTTTCTTTTTTTTTTTTGGTTTTTTTCGAGACAGGGTTTCTCTGTATAGCCCTGGCTGTCCTGGAACTCACTCTGTAGACCAGGCTGTCCTCGAACTCAGAAATCTGCCTGCCTCTGCCTCCCAAGTGCTGGGATTAAAGGCATGCTCCACCACTGGCAACAAATTTTTTGGGTTTATTTCTTCAGATTTGTATGTGTGAGAGTGTCCTGCCCGCATGGATGGGTATACACCATGTGTGCCTGGAGCCTGCAGCGATCAGAGGAGGACTTAGGGTCCCTGGAACTGGAGTCACAGAGGGTTGAGAGCCACCGTATGGATGCTGAGAAAGATCCTGAATCCTCTACAAAAGCAAAATGTACTCCTAACTGTTGAGCCCGCTCTCCAGCGCCTGAATTTAATATTCTTAACTCTGAGCTGGCTCAGTGGCATGGCCCTTACACAGGTGGTTCAATCCCCAGCACCACAAAAGCAAATTGAAATGTGTGGCTCCCACGTTCCAGCAAAGGGAAGGAGGCACAGGGCCGCAGCGGCGCGGGATCTGAAGCAAGCCTTACACATTCCTCACAAGGCATAACTTCCCTTTGGAAAGAGACTAAGGTAACTGGACTCAGGTGAGTTACGAAGCAGAAGACAGGAGTCCGAATTCGGAGGCCCCAGTCTATAGGTCCTGAAGAATGAAAACTTAAATACAAGGCCATGGCTAAACATCTCAAGTTCATTGCCAGGACTGTGATGGTTCAGGAGGGGAACATGGAAGGTGCCTACAGGACCCTGAACAGAATCCTCACCACCGATGGGCTCACCGAAGTCATAAAGCGGACGGCGGTACTATGAGAAGCCTTGCCGCCGCCGCCAGCGGGAGAGCTATGAAACATGCCGGAGGATCTACAACATGGAGACGGTTCGAAAGATTAACTTCCTGATGCGAAAGAACCGTGCAGACCCGTGGCTGGGCTGCTAAGGCTTGGGGATAGAAGCCCATATTAGTTCTGTGACCAACTCTTTTCTTTATCCAACCAATTTCTGTTACTTTTCTCTACAATAAACTCAATCACAGGTGAGCAAGAAAAAAAGAAGAAGCAGAAAACAGAAGACAGAATGGTTGGACAAATTCAGAATACAGCAGAAGAGAAACAGCTACAGTCAGTAAAAGCATGGAGAACAAGTGTAAAGAGTCAGATATTCTGAGGGGCGAATTTAGAAGAAACGGGAGGAAAAAAAAGCAATATTTAAAGGGGAAAAAAAAAACATTTTTCCCTCCTTGCCTTAAAGGACCATGGAGACCTTTTTATCCCCAGGCTAGGGGATTCTTCCTACTCTGCAGTGCTAGGGGGGCTCCAACTATTTTAGGTCATAAACATAATGGCCTCATGCCCGTCATAGGGGTGGAGACAGGAAGATTAGGAGGTCAATCCCAGCCTTGGTAATGTTCTAGGCCAAAATGGGTTACGAGAGACCCTCTCAAAACAAACAAACAAACAAACAAACAACAAAAGCAAACAGACAAATAATAACAACAAACCTCTGCTCAGAATCTTCCAGTTCTTTTCAACCCAGGCTGAAGCCAGAGCTGGCTCTCTCATTCCCTGGGTTCGCCTGCCTCACCCTTTCCTCTCCTCCTCTAGCTCCAAGCCAACTGGCCTTACTGTACTCCTTTCTCAGATCTCCCGGTATGAAAACCAGCCAGTTTGCTTCACTCTTGAAGTTTCTGTCTGGAATGTTCTTCTCCAGGTGTCCACACAACTACCTTACCCCTCCCTTCTCCACTCACCGGCGTCTGTTGGTGCACATGCTCAGACCTCACCCTCACTCTCTGGCTCTCTGTTGCTGTCAACGTGAACCTGGATCCCCCACACACATCATATTTTAATTATTACGGATGAGGGTTCTTTGTTTGGTTTGGACTTAGGTCTCAGGTAGCCAAGGCTAGCCTTGAAGTCCTGCCTCTATCTCTGAGCCACCACACCTGACTCTTCCTTATGCATTCCACAAACTGTTTGCTGCATAGCACGTGTCACTAGCTTTTCTCGTTATATTTTAGACTGGGGGGACGGGGCCTGCTGATGTGGTACCTTGTAGTCCCAGCTGACCTTCAAGGTCATGGGGAGCTCAAGGCTAGATCTGAATGTATTAAACTAAGTTTAAAAACAAAAACAAAAAATGCCAGGCAGTGTTGACACACTCCTTTAAGCCGGGCACTAGAGAGGCAGAGGGTGGTGGATTTCTGAGTTTGAGGCCAGCCTGCCCTACAGAGTGAGTTCCAGGACAGCCAGGCCTACACAGAGAAACCTTGTCTCAAGAAAAACCAAAAAGTAGGGAGCAATGGCTGCCGATGCCGAGAGCCTGGAGTCAGTTCCCTCCACCCACTCTGAGGCCCTCCACCCTCTTCTGCCGTCCCAGGCACTGCATGCTTGTGCTACATTTATTGCATACAAGCAAAACATTCTTACACAAAAAAATAAAGTAAGAGGAAGGGGTGTGGGGTTAAGGAGATGGCCTAGCTGTTAAGAGCACTTGCCGTGCTCCAAGAGGACCTGCATTCAGTTCCCAGCATGCACACACCAGGTGACTCACAGGGGCATGGAACTCCAGCCCCGGGAAATCTGCACAATCCCACCCTTGTGTACAGATATGCCTGAAATTAAAAATAAAACTTAAAAAAGAAAGAAAGAAAAACAAAGAAGAAGAATTTTTGTCCACAGACTTGATTTAAGGAGAGGCCACAGGACACTATTCAACGCTGGCACGAATCTGACACAGCTCAGTCTGACTTCCAGCTCTAGCGCTCCTGCCCCGTCTCCTCAGCGTTAAGGCGCTTACCGCGATATCCTAGGGCAGTGGTTCTCAACCTTCCTACTGCTCTGACCGTTTAACACGATTCCTCTGTCTTGGTGACCCCCAACCATAAATTATTTCCTTGTTGCTACTTTATAACTGTAATTTTGCTACTTTTATGAATTGTAATGTAAACATCTGTGGTTTTTTGTTGGTCTTAGGTGACCTCCAAAGGGGTGGAGACACACAGGTTGAGAACCATTGCCCTAGGGGCTTGTTTTATATACCCGATTGTCATGGGACTCACTCAGCAGGCCAGGCTAGCCTTAAACTTCAGACCCTAGCTTTGCAGGGTCATCCCTTTGTTAGTTTTTGACACAGTGTCTTAGTCTACCTAGGCTGACCTAGAACTCAGAGATTTTCCAGCCTCAACCTCCCAAACGCTAGGATTACAGGAGTGAGCCACCAAGCCGTGCTGCACGCTTTACTTAGAAGAGAAATAAAGATATGAAACATAGCAAGTGGAAACCAAGCTGTGAACGGGACCAGAGACAGAATGGTGGCCAGGAGAGCACGCAATGCCAGGTGAAGGCCAAAGGTCCAGGTCTGGAGAATGATCCCGATCAACGCCTTGCGGGGCAGGGGAGGGCACGGAGGGACAACCAAGGGACTGGGAAGGGATCAGAGTCCTGAAAGGTGAGAACAACAGATGCTCAGCACAGTTGGAAAGTAGGGCTGGCCGGAGAGGTCTGCCATTCCTGTTAGAGGGAAGAGCAGCAGGAAGCAGACAACGAGGGGGCTCCAGGCTCCTGGTCTCTAGTTCCCCCTGAAGTGTAGGAGGTGAGGTTATCTGCTCAGACTGTCTCAGGACTGGATGACCTGAGAAGAGAAGAGGGGACAGAGAAGAGTTGACAATGAAAACGAGGAAGCATTTTCAGCCAGTCATCCATCATAGCTCCCTTAGGCTGAATCAAAATTGAAAATGAAAGACTTGGCTGGGCTGGAGTTTTTCCTCGGGCAGCACCCAGAGCCACAGTCAAAGGTGCCTGAGAACCAAAGTGATTTTAAGACTTTTTTTTTTTTTTAAGACAAGATCTCACTATGTAGGCCAGGTTGAACTGACCCTGAACTCACACCATGACCTAGGATTACAGGCCTACACCATCCTACCCAGCTTGGCATTTTGTTTTCAAAAAATTATAATAGAAGAGGCCGAAGATATAGCTCAGTGGGTAATGCATACTTACAATACAAATGCGAGGACCAAGAGTTCAGATCCCCAACCAGCTGATGTGGCTGGCCTGAAATCTCATCACTCTAGAGAAGGCTAGCTAGACTAAACAAACCTGCATACTCCTGGTTCAGAAAGAGACCCTGCCTCGAAATATAACGTGGAGCTGGGCATGGCAGCACATGCCTGTAATGCCAGAATTACAGATGAATGTGGATCTTTGTGAGTTCAAGGCCAGACTAGAGTACATAGTGAGTTTCAGGCCAGCCATTTTTTCTTTGTTTGTTTTGGTTTGGTTTTGATTTTTCAAGACAGGGTTTCTCTGTGTATCCCTGGCTGTCCTGGAACTCACTCTGTAGACCAGGCTGGTCTAGAACTCAGAAATCTGCCTGCCTCTGCCTCCCAAGTGCTGGGATAAAAGGCGTGTGCCACTACCACCTGGCTCAGCCATTTTTTTTTTTTTTATGTTCCCAATTCTTCTTGAGTAAATTGAACTAGAGAAAATCTCCATCTCAGTATTAGTTGAGCAAAGGAATCTAAGTTAGTAAAACAATTTTTTCAAAAAAACAAAAAACAAAAAACTTAAAATTGGATTGTTACCTAATACATTTGTTTGTTTTGAGACAAGATCTTACGCTGTAGTGTTGACTAACCTGGAACTTGATATTTAGACCAGGCTGCCCTCAAACTCATAGAGATCTACCAACCTCTTCCTCTTGAGTGCTAGGATTAAAGGTATCTGTCACCACACTAAGTAAGCTGATAAATTATTAAAATAAATTATTAAATAAAATACCTGTAGTGTTTTGTTGTTGTTTGTTTGTTTGTTTTACTGTACTGGGAATCAAAACCCAGGGCCATGACCAGGTATGATGGCAAGTGCTTATAATCTGAGACAGAAGGTTCAAGGCCAGCCTGAGCTACATATCAAATTTGAGGCCAGCTCGGGCTTCTCAGAAAGACTCAGTTTGTATACGCCTGTAATTTGAGCACTGAGAAAGCTGAAGCCGGCAGATGGGGAGTTTCATGCTGACCTGGGTTACACAGTGGGTTCATGCTGACCTGGGTTACACAGCGGGTTCATGCTGACCTGGGTGACACAGTGGGTTCATGCTGACCTGGGTTACACAG
>NW_021604629.1:3263358-3278300 GCF_004785775.1 Grammomys surdaster | reverse complement strand
GGGTTACACAGCGGGTTCACGCTGACCTGGGTTACACAGCGGGTTCATACTGACCTGGGTTACACAGCGGGTTCATGCTGACCTGGGTTACACAGTGGGTTCACGCCCAGCCTGTACACTTTATTAAGACCCTGTCTCCAAAAACAGACTCTGTAGTAGCCAGAGTTGGGGAATAAGAGGTGGGGCCCAAGGTCACTTCTTCTAGACCCAGCCTACAAGCCTAAGCAATGTGATGACTCCGCCCACCCACACTCAGACAGCCCCGCCCTTGAGTCTCTAGCGGCCTCTCAGGCCTGGGGGCCAGTGAAGTATGTCAGGCACATCAGGCAAGCTCCTTCTCTCCTTGGGTCTCTGTCTTAATTCATTTGCTGTCTTAGTCCATTTTCTGTTCCTGTAATGCAATATTTGGGATCAGATAATTTATAGAAGATTAGAGAATCATTTGGCTCACAGTTTTAGAGATCGGGAAGATCTGATCATGGAGCCAATGTCGGCTTGGCATCCGGTGAAGGCCTTCGTGCTGAACCAACACAGTGGAATGTGTTGTTCCACAGTGTCACGTGACACAGTGAACCCGCAAACATCCTAGCTCAGGCTCCAAGTAAAAACCCACTGATAGCTGAGTGGTGGTGGCACATGCTTTTAATCCCAGCACACCCAGGGCTATGCAGAAAAACCATCACACTCTCTCTCTCTCTCTCTCTCTCTCTCTCTCTCTCTCTCACACACACACACACACACACACACACACACACACACACACACAAATCCTCACTTATGCCGTCATCACAGGGGTCCCCGGGCTGTGAGATTATCTTATCCTAATTACCTCTCAAAGGCCCCACCCCTAATACCACTATCATATCAATTGAGTCCAACACGTAGACTTTTTCTTTTCTTTTAAATACAGGGTCCCAGTATGTAACCCTGGCTGTCCTGGAACTTGCTGTGTAGATCAGGCTGGCCTTGAACTCAGAGATCTCTCCACCTCTACTGCCTGAGCGTCGGGATTACAGGTGTGCACCACACTAGATTTCTGGGGAAACAGCATCATGCATTCTGGCTTTTTGAAACTCTCATGTTGAAAGCCCACTGGTTGGCTGGAGATGTAGTTTAGTGATAGAGCTCTTTTGCCTACCATGTCTGAGTTCTGTGTTCAATCCCCAGTACCAGAAACATGCAGAGATGCCAGGCAGTGGTGGTGCACGCCTTTAATCCCAGCACTTGGGAGGCAGAGGCAGGCGGATTTCTGAGTTCGAGGCCAGCCTGATCTACAGAGTGAGTTCCAGGACACCCAGGGCTACACAGAGAAACCATGTCTCGAAAAACCAAAATAAATAAATAAATAAATAGAAAATAGAAAAAGAAACATGCAGAGAAAGAGAGAAAGAGACCTGGTTGGCTCAGGCTAACCACGCAGCCTGACAATCCGAGTTTGATTCCCAGAACCTAGGAGAAAAGCAGAGTAGAAGGTGTCTCAGTGGGTAAAGGCACCTGCCACTGAGCCTGAGGACCTGAGTTCAATTCCAGAACCCATATGGTAGAAGGAGAGAACCAGTTCCCTCAAGCCGTCCTCTTGTCTCCACACATTCCCCAGGATACACGTTCATCCATAGCACAGAGAAATAATAAAATAAATGTAAAAAAAAATTAACATTTAGTGCAGTGGCTCACGTCTCTAACCTCAGCCCTCCAAATGCAAGATGGAAGGTGGAGGAGACAGGAGAATGGCCCAGAGGCTCGCAGGCCTGTTAGCCTAGAGCAGTGGTTCTTGACCTTCCTAATGCTTTAGCTCTTTAATACAGTTCATGTTGTAGTGACCCCAAACCATAAAATTATTATCATCGCTGCTTCATAACTGATTTTGCTGCCGTCATGAATCATAATGATTCGTATTCACATTATGAATCATAATGTAAATATCTATGTTTTCCAGTGGTCGTTCAATCCTCAAAGGGGCCGAGACTCACAGATTGAGAACCTCTGACCTAGAAGATTCAGCAAAGCTGTAGAGAAGACAAAAATCTCACCTCAGCAAGGTGGAAGGCAAAAACTGACTCCTGAAAGTGGTCCTCAAACCTCCACATAAATAAGCAAATGGAAAAACCACTAGTTAACCAGATTCATCTCTAGGTCTCTCGGTAGTTCTCCTCAGAGCCCATTCCAAAGGCCAACATAACTTGCTCTAGAACATGACTGGTCTCAGACAGTTAACAATGGATGAAGAAAGAAGGGGAGACTGACAGGTCTCAGGCTACATAGCTACAGGGGTGACACTGGAGCAGATGAAAGGCATCTGTTTTATGCCAATTTCCTTCACCTCTGAGACAGGAGGCTGTTCTTGCAACACCCTGGTCCCACCTCTTTTATAGACTCCATCCCTTAACACAGGAGGACCCCATCTGTACACAGCACCTATGTGCCAGGATCTTTCATACATTAGATGCAGAGAACCTACTTGGTGACAGCTGAGTGAATAAATAAATGGACAAACCATCACAGTCTGCCTCAGAGGCCATCAGACTCACTGCATCATGGCCTACAGTCAGTCATTCAACATCTACCAACAGTCTGCCACGTTCCAGGTGCTCTGTGAGGTAGACAAGGAATATAAGTAAACAAACTCCTGCTCCTGAAGAACTCATGTGCATGCATCACATGTGTGCTATATAACTATATGTTGCGGTAATATTTTAAAATGGCGGCACCCAATCTTGCTTGTTCTTAATCAGCAGCCATCTTCACGACTAGGCAAGGCCTGAGGTCATGAGCAGCCAAGGCATATTCTCTGCCAGTTTTTCGTACTGTCTCCACAAGATTGGGCTGAGCCCAGACCATTCCTCTGCCATCCATGCGGGCACTGGTAGAAATGAGACTCTAATGTTTAAAGATTAACCAAAGGCTTTATATGTTTGATAATGTTCAATTAACAAGTTGCTCACACAATTAGAGGTGTTTTCTAATATCCAACCTAGATATAAGTTGTTAACCAGGACTGCTACTGATACATGTGTGGTTCTCCATCACTCCTCCATCTCTGCCTCCCTTTGCTCCTCCTCTTCCTTCTCCTCTTCCTCTCCTTACTCCTCCCCTTCCTCTCCTTACTCCTCCCACTTTAGCTCCTCCCAACTTTCGGGGAAATTTTTCCCCACTACAATTATATAACAAAGAAAAAGATCCAGCTAAGAAAGCAAAGGCAAGGGGTGAAAAGCATTGTGTTAAATAAGGTGGTGGGGTGGCCTAGCCAAAATGTCAGATGAGGGCTGGTGGATGGCTCAGTGGGTAGGTGTTCACCACAGAAGCGCAGAGACATGAGTTCTGATCCCCAACACCCTACAAAAAGCCAAGTGTGGAGGATACACAGCAGAGACCGTCTCCTGGAGTCCTTGATTGTCCTAGTCGTTCCTGACGATTCACAGCAATTTGGCAGAGGCCTGGCTGTTTCTGCCGAATTGTGTTTGGTATCCTGAAACTATTAAACTAGACTACTAGTATATTCATAAAGTGTTTACAAGTGGATCAAGTTGCTACTGCTGATTCCTGTGAACTAAACTACTAATTTCCTGAGAACACAGATTGGATTTGCTCCAAAGAATAATTTCTAAACAGGTCCACTTCCCTCATATCTTAATAACCTTTCTTTCCCACTATCTTTCATAGGTGGTGTCTAAAAGAGAGGTTAAAACATTAAAAACCCATATTAAAGATAAGTTTTACAAACTTTAAACCAACATTGTCTTTTGAACAGGTGAGTGAACAGTCAAGAGGCTGGATGAAAGAGAGTGACAAGAGGCCTGACATCACAGGCTTTAAGATAGCCATCTTCATGGATATCTCCGATGTCTGTGTATTCATGGCTTTTGTGTCCAAGTGAACAAAACACCAACAAGAATGATGTATTTTGGCTCACCGTTTCAGGGAGAATCAGCTTGTCACAGCCTGTGGTAGGAGCTGGAGGCGGTGGCCTGTTCCTACCACAGTAGACAAGAAGCACAAAGGGCCTACCTCAGTGAAGACATCTGCTAAGCAGCTTCCACCTCCCAACAGCTCCACAGCCTTCAGAACATCGTCAGCTGGAGACCAAGTGTTCCAATCATGGGGACACTTCAGATCCTAACCGTAACAGCACCGTCCTTTAAACTCCAAACACTTAAATCCAAACACCTGCTTGGCTGAGCAATCCAACAGTCATCTTCAGTGAACCTGTCTAACACTAAACTCACACAGCTCCCGTCTCTCTCCACCAAACATCCGTTAACCAAAAACCACAACTCTAAAACAAATAAACGCAACAGTAACTCCACAATGACCAAACTGTTTCTGTTTGTTTTGTTTTGTTTTGTTTTGTTTTGTTTGTTTGTTTGTTTGTTTGTTTGTTTGAGACAGGATTGCTCTATGTATCCTTGCTGTCCTGGAACTTACTCTGATTTTTTTCTTTTTTTAAGATTTTTATTTTTATCCCAGCACTTGGGAGGCAGAGGCAGGCGAATTTCTGAGTTCAAGGCCAGCCTGGTCTACAGAGTGAGTTCCAGGACAGCCAGGACTACACAGAGAAACCCTGTCTCGAAAAATAAAACAAAACAAAACAAAAAAGGTTTTTATTTTTATTTGATTATTTTGTTTCTTGAGACAGGGTTTCTCTGTGTAGTCCTGGCAGTCCTGGAACTTGCTCAGTAGACCAGGCTGACCTTGAACTCAGAGATCCTCCTGGCTCTGCCTCCCAAGTGCTGATATTAAAAGCATGAGCCATCACCACCCTCCTCCTAAATTTTATTTTTAATTGTGTGTGTATGTGTTTGTGTGTGTGTGTGTGTGTGTGTGTGTGTGTGTGTGTGTGTGTGCATGAGTACAGAGGCCTGTAGAGGCCAGAAGGGAGCACTGGCTTCCTGGTTCTAGAGTCACAAGTGAATTGAAGTCAGGGCTTTATGACATGCTTGCTAGAAACCAAACCTGGGTCCTCAACAAGAACATTATGTGCTCTTACCTCCTAAGCCATCTCTGAAGGCTTCCCCCCTCACCTAAACTGATTCTTTTAAGAGTAAAGTTAAAATATATTAAAACAGGGTCTTATGTAGCCCAGGCTAGCTACAAAATTGCTATATAACAGAAGGAGGCTAACCCTGAACTTCTCATCTGAACTTGCCTCCATCTCCCAGGAGCTGAGATCCTAGGCATATACTCGACACCAGGACATCAGCTGCTGCAAATCCTTTCCTCGATCCTTCATATCTGAGTAAAAGCCTACCAAAGGCCTCATCTCTCTCTGGTCATATCCCCTTTTTCCCCTTTTGTTCTGGCCCACTCGACTCCTGATGTCCTCCATCTGTTCAAGCACATTCCTACCACAGTGCCTTTGCATGTATATTTCCTTGTCTAGAAGGCACTTTCTGGGATTTAAAAGGTGTTACTCTTACACTTCCTGCCTTTATTCCAATGTCATTTTATGAAAATGGCCTTCTCAACTACTTCAAACACAAAGTACATTCAATCTCCATTGCCCTGCAGTCCCCACAGTAACTAAGACTCTGTCTTATCCATTTCTATATTCTTGAAGCAATTATTGGCATGTCGTTGACGTTCATTAAATACCTGCTAAATGGATGAATGTGGCTTCTGTAGAGAATTCATCATGTCACCAGAAAATGGTCTAAGAAAAGGTCACTGTGTAAATTCTCTGAACATAATCTTCATGACACTATACTACACACACATGCATACACACACACATACACACACACACTCCTCAACCGGAAACGCAGGGAAAAATGTACAGCATAGGGAAGTGATGCCGTATGCTGCATGGTGGAAGATCGATACAGCTATTTAAAACACTAATTCTGAGGCTAGGGTGGAGCTGGGTTGGAAGAGTAGCTTGAAGGTCTAGGTTCAAATACCGGCTCGCTCCCAAAATCTCCGCACTGAGGGAGTTGAGGCAGGAGGATCAGAAGACATTCAAGGTCATTTGTCTATTCACAGAGTTTGAGGCCATTTGGGGATGAGACCCATCTTAATAAGTAAGTAGCTAGAGATGGTGCCACGAGCCTCCAGTTCCCGCAGGAGGGATGCAGAGGCATGGGGATCTCTGTGAGTATGAAGCCGGCGTCTACATAGAGAGTTCCAGCCAGGGTACACAGTGAGGTTTTGTTTCAAAAGCAAGTTATCAAATGAAAACCAAGCCACTGATTATAAAGACAGAAAAAACGGTGGTGAGGGGGGAGGGCTGCAATGACAGCTCAGTGGGTAAGTGCTTTCTGTGTAACCATGAGGATCTGAGCTCAGATCCCCAGGGACCCATGGAAAAAGCTAGGTATGGAAACAGGCTTGTAACCCTAGGGCTAAGAGAATGCAGAGAGGGGTGGGTCCTGGGGACTCCCTGGCTAGCCAGTCTAGCCAGAACTTCAAGCTCCAGATTCAGTAAGAGGCTTTGTCTTTACACACGCTCACATGCACAGGCACATGGACAAATGCTTGCAGCATCTTATAAAGAGGTAGAAACTGGATTGAGTAGTAATGGCACACACCTGTAATCCTAGCACTCTGGAGGCAGAGGCAGGCAGATCTCTGAGTTCGAGGCCAGTCTGGTCTACAGAGTGAGTTCCAGGACAGCCAGGGCTACACAGAGAAACCCTGTCTTGAAGAAAAAAAAAAAAAAAAGGTAGAGACTGTAAAACATATCTGATCCTAACACAGAGTTATGTCCCTCAATAATTTAGCAATGCAAAGTATGCCTTCATAGGAAAACCTATGTTAGAAACAATGCTGTTGGGGCTGGAGACACAGCTCAGTGATTCAGAGCATTTGCTGATCTTACAGAGGACTCATGTTCCACTCCCAGCAACCACATGGCTGCTCATACTTGTCTGTAACTCCAGCTCCAGAGGACCCAGAACTCTCTTCTGGCCTCCGTAGGTACCATGTACACCCTCGGTGCCCTTACACACACACAGGCAAAACACTTAAAATAAAATCAACAAAATCTAAAGTAAAAAGAGATAGCTATCGTGGCAAACTTCTAAAAGGGATTCAGTACCTTCTTCTTCATGATTACAACAGCCTGTGTTCTCTCTTTCTTTTTCTGAACTATAAAAATGACACATTTCAATCTCCCAGGTACGCTGAGGAAAATCCCAACCTGTTAAAGTCAGCACTTAAGTTTCCCCAGGGACTCCCATGCGAGGAGGTGAGGAAGGGTCCTGAGCAGAGCGCGTGCAAAAGAACCATCCGGGCGCCCGAAACTGAGTGGTAAGTGAGGCATAGAGCATCCGCATGACTAACGCAGGGGGAAAACCCACCAGAGAGCCATTTCTATTTAAATGCTAAAAATGCAGAAGTACATCTACTTGAGCCTAACATGGCTTTAAAAGGAAACAACCTTTGCCTCTGGAGTTTTCCGAGTGGAGATGGGGGCCATCTGTAACCAAAGAGAGTGAAGTCCAGGCTTAAGTGACTTTGCA
Source organism: Grammomys surdaster (assembly GCF_004785775.1). NCBI lineage: Eukaryota > Metazoa > Chordata > Mammalia > Rodentia > Muridae > Grammomys > Grammomys surdaster. Next base: position 3,270,846 of record NW_021604629.1, on the reverse strand, counting down.
TGACTCCACCTGGAGTCAGGCAACACCCCAGGTCTGGGGCAGGGGTTCCTTTTCTGCAGAGTTCTGAACTTGTAACTGATTTTATTTTCTTTTATTTACTGTTTGTTTAGAAGCAAGGTCTCAAAGCGGCTGTGTAATCAAAGGCCTTGAATTTTGGATCTCTCCGCTATACACATGAGCCACTACACCTGGGTTATGTATTATGTTCATACATTCCTAGCCCAGCATTGATTTGAGACTTTTTTTTTTTTTTTATCTTCATAGTCTTACTATGTAGCCCTGGCTGGCCTGGAACCTACAAGGACCCATCTGCTGGCCTCTGCCTCCATAGTGCTGGGATTAAAGGAAAGGCTATGTCCAGTCTACATTTCTTTCTTTTAAGATTTATTTTTATTTTTAACTTATGAGTGTGTACCCTAAGACTAGAAGAGAGCGTTGAATCCTATGGAGCTGGACTTACAGACAGTTGTGAAGTGGGTGCTGGGAACGGAACTCAGGTCCTCTGGAAGAACAGTAACGGCCCTAATCACTGAGCCATTTGTTCCAAGCCCTAGACCCACAAATTAAACTTAGGAACTCTTTGATAATCAGAAAAACTACTGGGCTTCTTTCCAAAAATACTGCACATCTGCCTAAGAAGTTGAAACAACTCCCCCAGTTTCATGAGCAACCCTGGATCCTAATCATTCTACTTGAGACAACCCCCAGGTTAAGAACCCCTGGCAGGCGTGAATAAATAGTACATCTTATAACGCATGCTGCTTTCCAAGCCTGTCTACAGATGGCGATAAATAAGAAAATAAATAAATGAATAGATAGATAAATAAATATTCATTGAAAAGAAATACTGCCTTCAAAAGACTAGTTAAGTATGTTTACTACAGAGGCAGTGTACCTGGGCAGGGTTAGGAAAGGTGATTAGTGAGTCCTTTAGTCCAACAAGCAGTACCCTAGGTCCTGGGGCTCTAGAGCTTCAGGGCCAGAGAAACAATGGGATTTTGAAACAGGATCTACTGTAACGCGGGATAGCCTCAAATTCTCTATGTAGCAGAGGCTGGTCTTGACCACTTGTTTTGTTATCACCAAACGCTACAGCCACTGTCTCTAAATTGTGGTTTTGGATTGATTATGACTGGGTTTCCCAGACGTGGATTGTCAGGGCATGATCAAACGTACTCAGCGAAACCCAGGCCACAAGTGCGTGCAGTCCCTGGGTCACCCGGGGTGAGCCTGCGGAGTGTCCTGTCCGTGAGTGCCCTCTGCTGGGAGCACTCGGTCCCGCTACCGGACTGTGGCTGCGGCTGCGCACTCGTACCACGGGGCGGCCCAGACCTCTGGAGGGTGATGTATAGCCCAGCGGATTGCCGAGCCTCGGCACCTCCAGTACTGTGCTCTCCAATGTTGTTCATCTTGCCTTCCCTCCGACCCCTGAGATCCTCTGCATCTCATCGTAACTTTGACCACCAAACCCTGCTCTAGGCTCCCAAGGCTAGTCCTTATACGACTCGTAGAAACATCGGCGCACCCGTTGAGTTTATGAAGTAGTTTCTCACGGCTGAAGCGAGTGCTTCAATTATAATTCCTCGGCAGGGAAGGATGCAGGGACGTCGAGAGAAAATGGGGACCTGGGTGGTGGAGAAAAGGGGAGCGCCCAGAGCCTAGCTCTGCACAGCGATTACACAGCACTCAGTGCCGGGTACCCTCGATTTAGCAGGTCGCCAGCCCACCCTGCAGCAAGACGAAGCCAGTTCCACCCTGTGCTGGAGACTTGGCACCAGCGAAGCTCTAGACTCGAGCCAAAGGACGCCTGCTAAAGCGTTGATCGGGGTTGGGGCCCTTGCCTAGCAAGCCTGAGGACTCTGGGTTCCAAAGAACACTGAGACCAGGATGTGAGCCACGTGGTGGCTTTTGTCTGGTCTTCCCAAAACCATGGGCGCCAGCAGAGGGCGAGACGTTCCTTTTAAACCCGCTCAACTGGAGTTAAAAATAGAAGCTGAGATCAACTGAAAAGCATGAGACAGAGCAAACGTAGAGAAACTTGATCAGGCCTATATGAAGTAACATTTCCAAATACGGTAGTAAGGAGGGTTAGCTCCCGCAGGAGGGCTGCTCCAGGACGTGAATGAAAACTTTGAAGGAAAAAAAAAATGTTAACGTTCCATATCATACATCAAATGAACTCTCAGGGGTTAAAATGGTAAATATTTTTAAAGACAAATGCACGCAATATCAATTAGATTAAAAGTTATATCTGTGGAGTAAGTATTGGAATTCTCCATCTTTGAATAATAAAATATTACAAAGGAATTCAAGACAATGAACACTAAACAGAGTTTTTAAAAAGTAATAATAATAGCTTGAGAAAAATATCTCCACCAAAATTAAAGCTGAGAATATCTCAAATGAATAAAACTTTATACAGAAAAAACAAACCAGAACTGGGCAGTGGTGGCACATGCTCTTAAAGTCAGCACTTGGCAGTCAGAGTCAGTCGGCTTTCTGAGTTCGAGGCCAGCCTGTTCTACAGAGTAAATTCCAGGATAGGCAGGACTATACAGCGAAACCCTGTGAAAAACAAAGTAAACAAACAAACAAACAAAACAACCCCTCCCCCTCCCAGCCTCCTACACAAAACAGATATATTGGTGATAGCCTGTAATCTAACACCTCAGAGACAGAGACAGAATGTGAGTTTGAGGCTAGCCTGAGCTACACAGCAAGATCCTGTCTCAAAAAACAAAACAAAAAACAAATAAGAAACGCCACTACCACCCCCAACAAAAATCTAACAAGTTGGTGGGTAGCATAGCCTGTGATTGTAGAACTTCAGAGGTGGGACAGGTGGATTAGGAGTTCAAAACGCTCTACCTATTCTCCCCTCCTGTATTTACGTGAATCAGTAGTCATTCCATATATATATATATATATATATACCCCATGTGCATGCAGTGCCCACGGAAGGCAGGAGAGGGCGCTAGAGTCCTCTGAGAACGGAGTTACAGATGGTTGTGAGCTACCAAGTGAGCGCTAGAAATTGAACCTGTGTCATAGGGAAGAGGGAGCAGCCAGGCTCTTAGCTACTGAGCCAGCTCTCTAGCCCCTAACAATACGATGATTTTAAAAAGAGACTCATGAGCTATATGTTTGCAGAAACCCTCTTCCATTCTTTGGAGTGTGTTCTATGTTTTTTACTCTGACTATAATGAATCGTGTGTGTGTGTGTGTGTGTGTGTGTGTACTATATATGACTATAACAAATCACTAGTAAAACAACAGACACAAAAGTAATATGTACTGGCTAATCTGTAACTCAGTACTCAGGAAGTTGAGGCAGGAGATTTTCCAGAGTTCAAGACCATAGTAAGTTCCAGGCTAACAAGAGCTATTTAGTGAGACCACCTCAACATCTCAGACAACAGCAAATACATAAATATAACCATTTGCTAAACATAGAAGACTTAGTACGTAGGGTAATGTTTGTTGTTCTTGATAATTAGAAATTTTCAACTTAAAACAACCCTAGCATATTAGTTTATATGTTTTATATCCACTAAAGTGGCAAACAAACAAACAAACAAAAGTTGTTTTGTGATTCTTAAAATCAAATCCAGGTCCTTATGTGTGCTTTTATAAATAATTTAATTTCGTGTGGGTGTTTTGCCTGCATGTATGTCTGTGCATTATGTGAGTACCTAGTGCTCAGGGAGGCCAGAATAGGGCTTTGGATTCCCTGGAACTGGAGTTGCAGACCGTTGTTAACTTGAGTGTTCTTAACTACCTAGCTTAATTGGAAGGCTGCAGCAGGAAGATCAGGCTCTGCTACAGCCACATAGTGTGTTCCCAGCCAGCCATCCTGAGCGACACAGGAAATTGCCTGGGGGGATGGGTTATAACGCTTAAGAGTCTGGTGTAGGTCTGCAGCACAACACACAAACAAAACAAAGTGGAAGAGCAAAAACAAACAAAACCTGCTGCCACTCAGGTTATGCTGACCAGAGTCGTCCACGGAGAGAAAACTTCAGTTGAGAGACTGTGTGTCTGGGGACACTTTCTCTATTTGAAATGGGGTTTCATTATTGTAGCTCTAGCTGGCCTGGAACTCGCTATGGAGACCAGACTGGCCGAGAACTCATTCGACGCACTGTCTATAATAGAAAGCTGAGAGGAAACTCAGAACAGTGCCAGACGAGACATGCGACTAGAATCTGGTTAGTCAGGGTAGAGGGGTAATTGATGAGATCTGAACTGAGGGATGGAGGAAATGAACCACACATCTACTTCTACCTGAGGGAGGGGTAGAAAGGAACAGAAAATAGCATAATAACCCTGATGCAAGGGTACGAGCCCCGCAGAGCTCCACGGACTCTGTGTGAAATGAGCATGCACTAATACTTTGAAAAATAATCATAAATTCATTAGGCTAAATTGACATAATCAAATATCTAATTTTACTTTAATTAGCCTAATATAAACAACCTCAGAGGGAGGTGGCTTTGCAAAAATATCACTTCACCCAATCTTCTTCTGAAAGCTAGAGTCAGTCAGACACTAAGTATTAAGATTTCATTCTTAACCCAGGCATTGGTAGCATATGCCTTTAATCTCAGCACTTGGAAGGCAGAAGCAGGAGGATCTCTGAATTCAAGGCCAGTCTGGTCTTGTTTCAAAAAAATAATTTTTTTTTTCATAAGGGCTGGAGAGATGGCTCAGCAGTTAAGAGCACTGCCTGCTCTTCCATAGGTCCTGAGTTCAATTCCCAGCAACCACATGGTGGCTCACGACAATCTATAATGGGATCTGGTGCTCTTGTCTCGTGTGCAGGCATATATGCAGGCAGAACACTGTACACAATAAACAAATCTTTTTTTAAAAGGCCACTTAAAAAAAAAAAAAAAGCATTGATAGCTGGGCAGTGGTGGTGCACGCCGTTAATCCCAGCACTTGGGAGGCAGAGGCAGGCGGATTTCTGAGTTCGAGGCCAGCCTGGTCTACACAGTGAGTTCCAGGACAGCCAGAGCTACATAGAGAAACCCTGTCTCGAAAAATCAAAAAAAAAAAAAAAGGCATTGAGTGATTTTAATTCTTTATATGTGTTTGCACGAGCGTGTGTGTGTGTGTGTGTGTGTGTGTGTGTGTGTGTGTATGTATGTATGTTTGTGTGCAGGCACACACACTTGCATGCACGTGAGTGTAATATCTAAAGAGGCCAGAAGAGGGCGCCATATATCCTGGAGCTGGAGTTCCAAGCAGTTCTGAGCATAGTTGCTAGGAGAGAACTGACCAGCAAGTTGACCTCTGACCTCCATACACATGCCACGGCACACACGAACCCCTCACTCCAGTCCACAGCTCTCACACAATAAATAAATAGATGGAAGGAATTTTAAACATTTGAATGTCTAAAATTGACCACTGTTCTCCATTTGCTGTTCCTAAAACACATACACGAACACACACCTTCGGTTCTCAACACCCACACCAGGCAGCTAACAATTCTACCACTCCAGATCCAGACACCCTCTTCTGGATTCTTCAGGGATCTGAATGCATGTGCTAATGTAAATATGCACACACACACATATACAAATGCATTTGATTTAATTTTCTTTTTTTTTTGTTTTCTTTTTTTTTTTTGTTTTTGTTTTTGTTTTTGTTTTTTTGAGACAGGGTTTCTCTGTATAGCTCTGGTTGTCCTGGAACTCATTCTGTAGACCAGGCTGGCCTCGAACTCAGAAATCCGCCTGTCTCAGCTTCCAAAGTGCTGGGATTAAAGGCGTGCGCCACCACTGCCCAGCTTGATTTAATTTTTTAGGGGAGGTGACTTTAGAATTTCTCTTATAGCCCTGGCTGTCCTAGAACTTACTATGTAGACCAGATTGGTCTAGAACTCAGAGACCTGTCTGCCTCTGCTCTCAAGTGGTGGGATTAAGGCATGTGCTGCTACCACCCAACAAATTTAATTTAAAAATAAAATAAACAAAACCAGGCATAGTAGCATCTGCAGTTTCAGGGGAGACAGGAAGACCCAGAATCCCAGATCATTACTAGCTATGTAACAAGTTCAAATCTAGCTTGGGCAACTTAAGAGCCTGTCTTCATACCACCACCACCCTTTAAAAAAAAAAAAAGTACATAGATAAATAGCAAGTCAGTTGGAAGTCCTGTACTTAAAGGTTTTCCTGTCTGTCAGATACAAATGCTAACGTTTTTTTCCCAGGCCCTAGGTCACCTGCCCCATCATCTCTCTGACCTCCAATTCTCCCCTCTAACATCCCTCTAGGCCTCCTCAGTGTTTCTCAAGCTGATCAGGCACCAGCCACCTCCAGGCCACTGGCTTGTCATTCTGTGTCCCATATGGTGGAAGGAGAGAACTGATTCCTACAAGTTGTCCTCTGACATCCACAACAGCTGCAAGCCATGGCAGGAGCAACACACACACACACTGACACACATACACTCACACATATGTGCACACATACACACACTCACACACATACACACACTCACACACATACATACACTCACACACATACATACACTCACACACACATGCACACACACATACACACATACTCACACACATACACACACTCACACACATACACACACTCACACACATATGCACACACACTCACACACACATACACACATGTTCACACACTCCCCCCCCCACACACACACACAAAATAAGCAGAAATGTTTAAACGAACTGTGTGTCTGCCGTGTGTTCTATTTCTCAAAAGAACTCTAGTACAGGCTGTGTCACCTCATGGACGGAAGTGGGTTTGGATTTTCAGGCTGTGTGTCCTTCTCTCTCCGTGGTGCTCTTTCTCACCACACACTCCCTTTCGCCCATCAGTGCTCTGAGCATTCTCAGAACTCTGTCTTGGATGTATTTGTCACGTTAAAAATCCTTTTCAGATTACCTCCCACCCAACAATTCCCCAAATACCTGTGATACCCAAATCCAACTCCAGGCCTTACAGACCTGATTTCCCAAAATGCCTAGTGAGCCTAAACTTGACGTGGCCCAAACTGAATTTTTTTTTTTTAAAGATTTATTTATTTTTTTATTTATGAATACACTGTAGCTGTCTGAAGACACACCAGAAGAGGGCATCAAATCTCATTGCGGATGGTTGTGAGCCACCATGTGGTTGCTGGGATTTGAACTCAGGACCTCTGGAAGAGCAGTCAGTGCTCTTAACCGCTGAGCCATCTCTCCAGCCCCCCTGAATTTTCTTTCTTTCTTTTTTTCCCCCTTCCCTTCTCCCTCTTGCTCTGGCATGATCGCTCCGGCCTTTTATTTATTATTATTATTATTATTATTATTAATTATTATTATTATATGTAAGTACACTGTCACTGTCTTCAGACACCCCATAAGAGGACATCAGATCTCATTACGGATGGTTTTAAGCCACCATGTGGTTGCTGAGATTTGAACTCATGACCTCTGGAAGAGCAGTCAATGCTCTTTTTTTTTTT
>NW_021604629.1:3184477-3263258 GCF_004785775.1 Grammomys surdaster | reverse complement strand
TTTTTTTTTTTTTCGGTTTTTTGAGACAGGGTTTCTCTGTGTAGCCCTGGCTGTCCTGAAACTCACTCTGTAGACCAGGCTAGCCACGAACTCTCGAACTCAGAAATCCCCCTGCCTCTGCCTCCCAAGTGCTGGAATTAAAGGCGTGTGCCACCACCGCCCGGCCGCAGTCAGTGCTCTTAACCACTGAGCCATCTCTCCAGCCCCAAAACTGAATTTTCTTTTTTTTTTTTTTTTTTGTTTTTTTTCGAGACAGGGTTTCTCTGTGTAGCCCTGTCTGTCTTGGAACTCACTCTGTAGACCAGGCTAGCCTCGAACTCTCGAACTCTCGAACTCAGAAATCCGCCTGCCTCTGCCTCCCAAGTGCTGGGATTAAAGGCGTGCGCCACCACCGCCTGGCTAAAACTGAATTTTCTAAGGTGGCAGTCTAGCTCCCAGAGAGCTTGCCTGGAATACCCAAAGCCATGGATTTGGTTAGTAGCATTGATGAAAAGGCATACAGAAATAGGGGCTTGGGATGTAATTCATTGGGTGGAGTCCTGGCCTAGTTTGTGCAAAGCCCTGGGTTTGGTCCCCAGCACTGGATAAAAGGCAAGATGTCACATGCCTGCAATATAAGTGTTGACTTATGACATGAACATGGAAGAGTCTCAAGTTCACGGTAAGGACTGGAAGGATGGCTTAATGATTTAGGAGTACTTCCTACTCTTCCAGAGGACTCGAGTTTGGTTCCCAGCTGCCAGTGCCCCACACTGTCAAGAGCTCTAGCTCCTGGGGATCTGACTCTGTCTTCTGGCCTCTGGCAGCACTTGCAAGCAAGCATGTGGTCTCTCTCTCTTTCCCTGTCTCTCTCTCTCTCTCCCTCTGCATACACATATATGGCACTTTAATAAAGTTTTTAAAATGAAGTTCAGTCTCACTCTTGGCTGCGTATCAAGTGCAAACCCAGCCTTAGATGTCCGAGGCTTTGACTTCAGAGACACAGATTAGCAACCTGAGCTTCCTGTTCTCTAGCCTAAATTCTCCTTTCTCTTCATTCAGACAGGTCGCTTGTCACATAGCAGGGTATAATTAAGGCCAACAGATGTTTCCTCTCCTGCATGGAGGAGGAAGTGTGAATAGCATTCATTATTACCAGTTTAAGGTGCGGTGAGCGTTCGTTTTGTCAGCAAGCTGCCAAGTGTAAGAACACTTATCCGGTTTTCCCTTTAAAGTCCTAAGATGCTCAACTGTGAATTCCTGTACTGTGAACTGTGGATGACTTCAGCAGGAAGTGCCGAGCCTCCTCCAGCTGCCCGCCTCGGGCTACAGGAGTCACTGAGGTCACATGTTTAGAAATGGGTATTGCCTCTCTGCACTACTAAGCTTGCTATTCAGAGCGTCTGAGTCACGTGTGAAGTTCAGGACAGATGTCTGTCCTCTGAAGACACTCCGGGAACTTCCTTGGGTGGGTTTCTCTCTCACTGTGGGCTGTCTCGGGCAGACACTGGTTCTTCCATATATGGATCGTGAGTGTCCTGGGAAGGAAGGAGCTGACAAAGAAACTTCAAAGTTGAGCAGTGAGATGGTAGTCCCCACCACCGCAGCTCCTCATGGGGCCTGCTGACATGGAGGGGTACAGAAAAATCTGACTCTAGGAATGAATGAAGCTTTGGGAATCTTGACAGAAACCACTTGATTGACATTTGTACTAAAGGAATGAGAGGCAACCCCTGAGTGTGGGCTGTGGACAAATCCTGGGTGCAGTGTCTGGTTCTCTGGTTCTCTCTGCAGGCTGCAGCAGGAACCCTCCATGCTGCCGAGACCCAGCAGCTCCCTACTTTTCTGGACCCCACCTTTATTTGCAGAAAGAGATCTGCTCTGGCTTAGTCTGTCTCAGGAGCAGAAATTCCATGTCACCTGTCATGAGATCTGAGGAGCCTTCTTGGTTCAAGTGCCTGCCATTGGCCCTGGACTAATCAGCTATGCTATGGGGACACGGTCACATAGTACTGTGACTGTACTGAAGTGTGTGGGGCGGGTCAGAAAGGGAGAGAGACAGAGAGACAGAAAGAGACACAGAAAGACACAGACAAGACAGAGGGAGGAGGGAGGGAGAGGAAAGGAAGGAGAGAGAAGGATAGAGAGAACGACAGAGAGAGAGGCAGAGAGAGGGGGGAGGGAGAGAGACAGAGACAGAGACAGAGACAGAGAGAGAAACTTTATTAATACAAGGCTAAATGACTGAACTAGAACTTCCGGGTATGGAGTAAAATGTTGCAGACAGAGCCAAATTCTCTTGGGCTATTTTTAGTCCCCTTGAAAGCCATTCATTGTCTACCCCATGTCTGCCCTAATCTTGTGACTATTCAAACCTTAAAAATGTATTCTCAGCAAACCACTAGCTTCCACCAATCCAAAAGCTAAGAATGTCACCAGACGTCTGTAAGCCTCACGGCAAATTTCCCCACTCTGCTGTAACTCACCCACCTGATGTTTCCACCACTGTAATGCGTGCACTCGAGTGTGTGTGTGTGTGTGTGTATGTGTGTGTGTGCACATAGGTATTTCACCTGCATGTATGTCTGTGGAGCCCAGAAGAAGGCATTAGATTCCCTGAGTCTAGAGTTACAGAGGCTTATGAGCCTCCATGTGAGTGCTAGAAATCAGATCTGGATGGTGGAGGAGCAGCCAGTGCTCTCACTTCCAAGGAACCTCTCCAGCCCCTCCACCAGTATACTTTAAAACTGTCTTAACTTAAGGGCTGGGGTGATAACTCAGTTGGTAGAGTACTTACCTACATACATGAAGCCCGGTGTTCAATCCTGACCACTACATAAATGGGGAATGGTTTTACATACCTACAATCCCGACACTCGGAAAAACAAATTGACTTCTGACCCCTACATGTGTGCTATGGCATGTACTTGAACATACGAATTAAATAAATAAAATGTAAAAAGGTTTTATCTCTGAGATTTTCTTACTGTGACCCTGGTTGGTCTGGAAATCACTATATAAACCAGGCTGGCCTCAAATCCACAGAGGTCTGCCTGACTCTGCCTCCCAAGTGCTGTGGTTAAAGTCTGCCACCACGCCCAGTGAATTAAGACCAGAGAGATAGTTCAGTGGTTAAGAAGACTTGTTGCTCTTGCAGAGGACCCAGGTCTGAGTCCCAGCACATACAAGGTGACTCACAGCAATCAGTGCAGGGGATCTCATCTCCACTTCCGGCCTCCAAAACCACCGCATGCACTTGCACACATAGACATGCAGTGCACACACGTACACATAAAATAAAAATGAGCAAATCTTTTTGTTGATGTTGTTTTTGAGACAGGGTTTCTCTGTGTAGCCCTGGCTGTCTTGGAACTCACTCTGTAGACCAGGCTGGCCTCAAACTCAGAGATCTGCCTGACTTTGCTTCCAAAATGTTGGAATTAAAAGCATCCCCTGCCACTACCACCTGGCATGTAAATCTTTAAAAATAAAACAGCTGTGAACAGATCTACTATATGGCCTGCTATAGCACACCTTTCTAAACCTATGCTGACATAGCACAGATGCTTGCTGGTTGTGCTTGCGACAACACTGTTCACAATAGCTAAGTCACCAGCAAGGTGCCCGGGAACAAAGGAACAGATGAAGAAAGTGGTATACATACACAAAGGAATATTTTAAACTTTACTGAAAAGACAGATTATGTCATTTCAGGGGAAATAAGTGCAAGAAGAAATATGAAGTAAGTTAATATATTTTCTCTTAAGCAGTTTCTACATTTTCTTTCTTTCTTTCTTTCTTTTTTTGTTTTGTTTTGTTTTGTTTTTTGTTTTTTTGTTTGTTTGTTTGTTTTTTTGAGACAGGGTTTCTCTGTATAGCCCTGGCTGTCCTGGAACTCACTCTGTAGACCAGGCTGGCCTCCAACTCAGAAATCTGCCTGCCTCTGCCTCTCAAATGCTGGGATTAAAGGCGTGTGCCACCATTGCCTGGCTTCTTTTTTCTTTTAAAGATTTATTCATTTATTTTATGTTTGTGAGTACACTATCACTGTCTTCAGACACATCAGAAGAGGCATCAGACCCCATTGGAGATGGTTGTGAGCCTCCATGTGGTTGCTGGGAATTGAACTCAGGTCCTCTGGAAGGGCAGTCAGTGCTCTTAACCACTGAGCCATCTTTCCAGTCCCTCTAGATTTTCTCTAGATGTATAAAATCATATATGAACCTATGATAGAGAGGAATGAAGCTGTCTAGGAAAAGAAAGGAGACTTTTGAAGGAAGCCCATGAGATGGCGAGAGGACTGGCAGCCATGTGTTCAGTGTACAGAGTATACGCCTATATGAGTCCGTCTGTGTGCAGCATCGTGCCAGGTGTGATAAGCATACATGTGGATTTGTTTTTTAATTTTTTTTTGAGACAAGGTCTCATGTAGCAGAGGCTGTTCTAGGATGACCTGAACTCCCTGTATTCCTGCCTCCACTTCTTAAGTTCTGGGATTATAGATGTGTGACATCATAGAAAATAGCAATCTAAAAAATAAAATGGCTGGGTGTGGTGGCACACAAATCTAGTCAGCACTCAAGAGGCAGAGGAAGGAGGGTCTCTGTCAGTTCTAAGCCAGCCTGGTCTACACAGAAAACTCTGGGATAGTCAGAGCTACATAGAGAGACCTTGCAACACGCCACTCTGTGGAGCTCTGAGCACTTCACAGTGAGCCTGTCTTTTTTTTCTTTTTAATTATTTTATTTTATTTTATTTTATTTTATTTTATTTTATTTTATTTTATTTTTAACAGTGAGCCTGTCTTAAGTGAATTAAGCGGATCTCTGGGTGGGAGGCTGGTGTGTGTTGACTCAGCCGCAGGTTCTGAGCTCCCTGGAAATGAGTGTGGGACTGGCAGGTCAACTTCTGGGCTGCCTTTGTTCTCCACCCCAAATGCCATTGTTTTTGTGCTTTCAAGAGGCTCTGTCTGAGTGGAGGCCAGTGAAGGAAAATAAAGCAACATACGGTCTGGAAAACAAGTGTCTTGACTTCTCCAAACAGTCGGGGAAGAAGTAACGGTGGGGGAGGTGTGAAGTCTGGTACTGGTTAGTGACAGGTCTGGGTTCTACAGGGGAGAGGATTGAGAGGATTGGTTTCTCATCTAGCGCTAGCAGTGTGTGGACACTTTGTCAAAGGCTTTGTAAAGGTTATATTTAATTCCTTTTTTTTTTTTTAATAGCCTCATCATGTCACCTGAGCCAAGTTCATGTGCCAAAGCACACAGGACACCCCTAAGTTCTTTCTCTTTTCTCTGTCTGCTGTCCTGTCTTTATTCTCTCTCCCTTTTCCTCTCCCTCTCTCTCTCCTCCCCCCTCCCCCACCTCATAGGGTCTCAGCAAAATAATCTTGGCTGACCTTGAACTTCTGATCTTCCTGCCTCTACCTCCCAAGTGTTGCTGGGCTCACTAGTGTGTGCCATCCTCACACCTGGTTTCTTTCCCCTTACACATGTTCTTATGCTGTCACTCTAGCCCAAACTGGCCTTGAACTTGTAGTAGTCCTCCTGCCTCACCTTCTTATTTTTGTTTGTTTGTTTTGGTTTGGTTTGGTTTGGTTTTTGGTTTTTCGAGACAGGGTTTCTCTTTATAGCCCAGGCTGTCCTGGAACTCATTCTGTAGACCAGGCTGGCCTTGAACTCAGAAATCTGCCTACCTCTGCCTCCCAAGTGCTGGGATTAAAGGCGTGTGCCACCACAGCCCGGCCTGCCTCAGCTTCTTAAGTGCTGAGACTACAAGTTGAATCAGCACACCTTCTGGCCCTCCGGCTGACGTCTGGAACCTTAGCCTCTCCATTTCTCCCATAGTACCTGCAAACATGTCTTATGTTCCCTTCCTCCTATCTTGAGATCAGCTGAAAAAAAAAAAAAAAGACTATACCTGAGGGAGATCCTTAAGTTCTTCTGAAAGGAAAACTTAGGCAGGTGTGAATCTGCACATGGGCCAGAGTCTATGCTTAAGGTAGGATTCCATGAAGACCTTACGTAAAGGAAAAGTTGGAAAGTCACGTGTGCCACTCGTGCCATGGGTCTGCGGCCTCTTGGTGGGAGGACATGAGCCAAGATATGTGCAAGCTCTTGGGATGATACACCAACTATACACACACTGACCCGGCTGCAGGCAGCTGGCCGCTGTCCCAACCCTGACTCCCTCAGGTACCAGCCAGGATGTAAGTCTTCCACCTCTGCTGGTGATTAAAGTTGACTTTCTGTACTGAGTTTTGCTTCCTTTCAGGCCTTATGCACCCTCTGGCCACTCGAGGTTGGATCTCTTCTAGCTTCAACTTTGATGTTAAACTCCAAACCCAACCTGCCCTGAAGCCCTCCGGGCGCAGCTTGAATCACCAATACTTAGGAGGCATGCAAGAGGGAGTATGAACTACTCCAGGAGAGGAGGGAGCTAAGCTCTTCCTGCTCAGCTCTGGGTACCAAGGAGAAAGGAAGGGAGAAGAGACTGCCCCACCCTCCATCACCAGCTCCTGGGGGCTGTCTACTGTGGCCACTCAGCATTCAGGGATTCAGAGTCTGGGACAGCCACGGGGATGGCAATACCTAAGGCTTAAGAGGCCTAGGCACAGAGGAGTTGCACCAAGAACCAAGAACACTGACAGCAGGAGGATGTGACAGTGCCCTGAACTGGTTCACTGAGAAGGAAGACAGCAAGGCCAATGATTGAGCAAGATCAACCACCCCAAGGCCTTTCCAAACTCGGGATAAGAAGAGGTCAAAAAAAATGGCAATGACATTCCTCTCATTTCCCTTCCAGAGTCACTGTGACTCTCTCTCTCTCTCTCTCTCTCTCTCTCTCTCTCTCTCTCTCTCTCTCTTTCTCTCTCTCTTGAAACAAAGACTCTCCTTATGTAGCTCTGGCTGTCCTAGAACTTGCCAAATAGACCAGGTTGCCCTCAAACTCCTAGAGATCCACCTGACTCTGCCTCTTGAATGCTGGGATTAAAATCTACTACTTCCTACCTTTAAAAAAAAAAAAAGGTTGGGTGGTGGTGGCGGACACCTTTAATCCCAGCACTTGGGAGGCAGAGGCAGGCGGATTTCTGAGTTCGAGGCCAGCCTGGTCTACTGAGTGAGTTCCAGGACAGCCAGGGTTACACAGGGAGAGTGTTTAACCCTTTTCCTAAAAACAAAAAAAACAAAAACAAAAAAAAAAGTATGTATTTTAGATACATGAGTACACTGTAGCTGTCTTCATACACACCAGAAGAGGGCATCTGATCCCATTACATACGGTTGTGAGCCACCATGTGGTTTCTGAGAACTGAACTCAGGACCTCTGGAAAAGCAGTCAGAGCTCTTAACCACTGAGCCATCTCTCCAGTCCTATTTCCAACTCTTGTCTGAACAAGAACAGAACTTTCTACTTCTCAGCAGTTTGTTTATCACAGAATTGAAAGCCTTGAAATGGAAAACACAAGACTGGCAGAGTGAGTGAAATTGCCCTTAGCAATAATGGTGGTTTGAACCACACCAGTTGGCCTGCTTGTTACACCTCACACCTATGCTGAACTCTCACTCCTAAAGTCCCAAGAGGCCCACTCACCTTGACATGCCTAGAAAGCCCATGAACTTGGCAAGGCCCTTCTTCATCTTTCAAGACTGAGAGGAAATGTCAGGCACATTCACTTCAATGTGTGTACTCTACTGAGCACACAGGGAAAGTGGAGGAAAGCAACTTGTTTGTATTGTTTTTATTTTGGAGTGTTTTTGAGATGGGGGCTGACCTTGAATCCACTCCCCTGCCCATCTCCAAGAACTAGGATTAGGTATTCAACAAAAACATATGTAAGTTTGCTTGCTTATTTTTTTTTCACTTGATTGTGTAATGTAGGTGGAACAGGGCCCCTTAGTAAGCCTTGAGACCTTAGCACAACTGAATCCATGATGGAAATATCATCCATCCAGGGTGTAAAACTCAGCACATAGACAGCACCACCTGCCAAAACTAAAATAAACACCTAGTCCATCAAAGTTGATAGTTCTTGGGAAATCTCCAAATGTACTAACCTTGCTTTTTGGCTTCTGCTTCTAGTTAACTGTTCTTGTTAATTGAACTATATCAACCTAAGACATGTTTGTTTGTTTGGTTGGTTGGTTGGTTGGTTTTGGTGTGTGTGTGTGTACTTAAATAAAGCTCATCTTGAGAAAGGTTCAGTGCTACACTGGGATCCCAAACACTCAGTATAGTTGTTTGCCAGCCTGCTAATAAAGACTTTCTATTGGCTTAACCCCATGCCTGAGCAGTCTTCTCTGGTGAATACTCCACAACAGTATGCCTTTCCCAAGTCATAAAAACTCCATTAAGGGTGGGGCTGGAGAGATGGTCCAGCAGTAAGAGCACATACTGATCCTGTAAAGGTCTTGAGTTCAGTCTCTAGCCCCTATGGAGGGCATTTCACACACTCAAGTGCAGATACCCATATATATACACACACACACATTAAAAATAATAATATAGGCTGAGCAGTGGTGGCACATACCTTTAATCTTAATCCTAGCACTCAGGCAACAGAAGCAGGTGGAGACAAGGGTAGCCTGGTCTACAGAGGGAGTTCCAGAACAACCAGGGCTACATACAGAGAAACCCTGTCTCAAAAAAAAAAAAACAATCAAAATAATAAGTAATAGTAATAATAATAATAAATTATAGCCAGGCAGTGGTGGCACACATCTTTGATCCCAGCACTCAGAAGGCAAACCCAGGAGGTGTTCTGTACATTTGTAGTCTACCTTCTCTATATAAGTGAATCCAGAACAGTCAGGGTTACACAGAAAAACTCTGTCTTGAAAAACCAACCAACCAAACCTTACTGGGCATTGTCCCACACAACTTTAATTCCACCACTCAGGAGGCTGTAGTCGACAGATCTCTGTGAGTACATAATGAATTCCAATCCATACAGAGCTACATAGGGAGATCCTGTCTCAAAAGTAGATGAGCAGATGCTGAGAGGTTAAAGAGCATGCACTGTTCCTGCAGAGGGCAGTTCCATCCCCAGCATCCATATCAGGCAATTTACAACCACTGTAAATTCAACTCCAGGGAGATCCAGCTCCTCCAGTTCCTGAGGGGGATCTACACATGCACACGCGTAGACACACACACACACACACACACACACACACTCACATTTAAAAAAAAATAATAATAATAAAAAAAGAAACAAGAAAACCCAGCTCCTTTAAATGGTGTGTTGCAAATCTGGCCAAGAACCCCGGGTCTAGGAGCTCACAGGCTTTGGGGGAGAAACTACTGACACTGCTAAATGGGCAGTATCAAACTGCCTTTTAAACACCTAACTCTGTACTCACAGGCTAATGCAGATCTCAGTCCTTGTCATAGTGCAGTCGGTCTGTGAAGGAGCTCAGCCAAAAGTGGGAGATCCATGTCACTCTGTTAGGCTCAGAAAATGTCAGAGACAAGTGTGGGCACAAAAAAATTAAGAGCCAGAGGTCAAAGAGGACTGGGGCAAAACAGTGTCTTCTGACTGACAAGACCATTGCACACACATATAAATTCACAGTAGTTTCAGTTGCCCACAGCAACCAGATCAAGCCAGCCAACATTCCCGCATGGATGGGAGGGCGGTACATGAGGCCCCACTACCAGCTGAAAATCTTTGGTGGAAGTGTTGAGACAGGGTTTCTCTATGCAGCCCCGGCTGTCCTGGAATTTGTTTTGTAAAGCAGGCTGGCTTTGAACTGAGATCCAGCTGCCTTTGTCTCCAGAGTGCTGGGACTAAAAGCAAGTGCCACTATGTCTATCTTGAAGCTGAAGAGCTATTGATAGTTAATAACTTCTCAGTCAGTTTTCTTCAGCAGTGTGGCCATTGATACGTTGGCCATGCTACATCAGATGACACCACACCCGTGTACATATGGTCAGCACAATTGAACTCAATGGATTAAAAAAAAAGAGAAAGACAAAGAGAATATGAATTTGGAGGGGAACATGGCAGGGTAGATCCAGGAGGATCTGGAGGTAGATGCAGGTGTAAATATAAAAAAACATGTCATATACATGTATGAAATATTCAAAGAACAACAACAAAGACCTTTGGAAAAGTCATATGAAAAATCTACTACTGTAGAAGCTTCCAAACACACACACACACACACACACACACACACACACACACGCATGCACACACAAATGCACACACACACGCACACACACACACATATATACATGCACACACAAGCACACACACGTGCACACACGTACACACATACACACACTCACACAAGCATACATGTGCACACACGTGCACGCACACATACATATTTTAAAGAAATTAAAGGAGTAGCAGAATAATACTCCTAGACACAATAGAATATGAAATAATGATGACTTTATACTAAACCGGCTGGTCAGCGCCAGGAATGGATTAACTGAGTTGTTGGCTAGTGAGATCCCATAAGCCCCCAAACATTACAGACTATTGCCATTGCTCTTGGTCACCCTCCAGGACTTGATGGTAAGACCCTATTGCTAAAGACAGCATAGACTTTAGCCATGGAACATGGAGAAATCAAGCTGGTCCTGACCTGGAAACTCCATCACTACTGACCGGCTTTCAGCGTGCTGTGCATGCTGCTGGAGAAGACAAGGAAGCATCAGTCTTACCCCGCTGTGAACATTGTGAACCACAGTAATGCTAAGATATGTGGACTGGTGCAATAGTGGCACAAATGTTATGCAACTAACCAGTCACTTTCTGATTGGATTTAAGGCCTGCTCAAAAGACAGAACCTGTGTCTGATACCATTGTCAGGGTCAAGAACGTGTAACTAGATAAGTCAGAGGACCTGGGGAGAGCAGCTATTATTCTGCTGAATGTACACAGTAAACCAACTCCTTAAGACTTATTACACTCTCAACCTTCATCAGAGAAGCTTGTTTTTTTGCAGTAGATGGTAATCATCACAAAGACCCACAACTGGTCAGTGAGAGCAGGATAAGAGACTCAGAGTGGTCATCACTAAATGGGACATCTATGTCTCATCCCTGCCTCCCAAGGCTCAGGGATCACTTAAGAAGAATATGGGGGAGGAGACTGTAAGAGCCAGAGGCAGTAGATGGCCATGGCAAGATGACCAAACACAAAAGGGCAGTTGCAAATATGAACTCACAGTGGTTATAGCAATATGCACAACCTCCAGCCAGACGGGAAAAAAACCAGCACGGAGGCTCGTGGATGCTCTCTCTCTCTTTTAGCTGAGGAAATGTTGGCAATTGATAGATATTGGGAGAGAGTTTGCTTTATTTTTTTAATTAAAATTTTTCATTATGTGTATATGTGTGTCTGTATACAGGTACATGAACATGAGTACAGATGTCCTTTGATGCCAGAGGCATAGCATCTTCTTAGAGCTGTGCAGTTCATGAGCCACCAAACATGGGTGCTGGGAAATGAACTCAGAGCCTCTAGTAAGTGCTCTTAACCACTGAGTCATCTTTCCAGCCTGGGGTCAGTTTTCTTTAAGAGTGTGGCCCCTAGTATACTGACCATGCCCCAGTGGATGGCTCCACAACCAGGAGTTATGTGTAACAAAAATTGGTCATGATGTGTTATTTAAAAACAAACAAAAAACAAAAAAGCCAGGCAGTGGTGGTGATGAACACCTTTAATCTCAGCGGTCAGGGCAATGGTGAGATGGCTCAATGGTTAAGAGCAGTTGACTGTTCTTCCTAGAGGTCTTGAGTTCAATTCCCAGCAACCACATGATGGTTCACAACCATCTATAATGGGATCTGATGTTCTCTTTAATTTAAAATAAATAAACCTTGTTAAAAAAAAAAACATGATCAAAATGCATTGTGTGGAGTTCTTATGCAGTTAATTTAAAATTATTTTAAAATACCTCTTTTAAAGAGATGAATATATCCATAAAAATTTCTTACCCCCTTGTTGAGAAGGTGGCAGTGGAACTGTGCACCATCCCCTCCTACAGTGTTGCTTCCAGAAGAGCCATCCTCCATCCCTGTGGGGGCTCCTTCCGTTGATGGCACAACTTCCAGCTTCAGAGAGGCCTTCGAGTTGGGATTCCTCTGACTCCCAAGTTTGTTTTCCACAGAGATGCTTCTTCTGGTCCATGCTCATAGGACTTGCTTTGACTTGTGCTGAAGCTTCAACCCAACATTCTAAGTCTGCATCCTGACACTACAGCTGTGTAACTTAGACATTCATCTTATCTCTTGTGGATTGGAGTGCGACTTTTGTCTAGGATGGTGGCTTGTCATTGAGTTCTTATGAGGAATGTATTTATCAAATACTACATGGTAGCTGTTGAGGTGATCACAATAGATCCCCCACTAGCTCACAGCGCTCCTGCTTTGCCCTTCCTTAGCTATGTTTCTTGGAAACAATGTGGACCTGTCTCTATTTGATTATTTTCTCTTTACACCCAGCCTACTGCCCGCACTGTTGGCTCATCAAAGAGCTAATAAACTTTACTCTCGTGGACCTTTGGGTCATTGCTGAATCCTCTTTGTATTAATCAATTTCTCCTTCCAATTTTTGTGGTCTGCACTAATTGGCTCCTGGCTTTCCTAATTCTCAGATTGTTCCTTCATTATTAACATTCACACATCCAGAGAAAGCACAGGGATATCTGAATTGGAATTCTCTCTACTTGTTTAGTTCCTATTCTTAAATGGTTTGAACCTCCATATATTTAAACTTTTAATTTACATGTGTGTTTGTCCGCTTGTCTACACGTGTAAATACCCAAGGAGGCCAATAGGGGGCATCAGAGACCCTGGAGCTGTAGTTAACAGGTCATCGGCTGCCCAGTGTTGCACTGGGAACCAAGCTTGAGTCCCCTTAACTGCTGAGCCATCTCTCCAGCCTGAGCCTCTATATTTTTGCCTTCACAAAGGTGACCCCTTCATGGAAATCATCCAAAATTTTTGTACCCTGAACCCATTTCATGCCATAAGGATGTCAGCACTCAAAACAAATATATGCTCTTTGAAATATTTATTAGCTATACAAAACAATACGAATTCTGTTTCTTCAAGGTAATTTTCTTTGAAGGCTGGAATGGCTGAGGTCTCCCAGACTCTTAGCTTAATGAAGTTTTGACAGAACATGTCATCTTTTCCTGGTTAATCTTCCTAGAGCACACACAGTTATTTCTCCTTACTCCACAGACCTTTGAACTGCATTGAAAATTAGGAACATCTGCCACAAGAAAAAAGAAGTTCAAAGACGTTCAGATGAGTGCTTCTCCAAAAGTGTTGAATGCTAAATGTTGGGAGAGGGACAGTTCCAATGATGACCTCATCTTCCATTTATTTATTTAACTATTAGTTTATTTATTAAATAGAAATCGACTGTTTTTAAGAGACTTCTAACAATGCTACCAGGTTTGAGGGAAAAGACCCACTCACTCTGTAAATCATTTCAATGGTGAAACTAGTCTCCACTTAAGATTCTCACAATATCCAAAACACTTCTAAAACCTTTCTCATGAATCCTCTTCCTCAATGGCTTTAACTAGTTCACAAATTGCTTGAAAAGTTCACACACAGGTCAGGTGAAGGTGGCAGTGCACGCCTTTGATCTCAGCATTTGGGTGGCAGAAGCAGGCAGATCTCTGAGTTGAGAGCAGTCTAGTTTACAGAGTGAGTTTCAGGACAGCCAGGGCTACAGAGAAACCCTGTCTGGAAAAAAAAAAAAAAAACCCAAATTCACAATTAGGGGTTAGAGGAGATTAAGAACATGTCCTGTTTTTGGAGAGGACTCAAGTTCAGTTCCCTATACCCAAATCAGGTGCCTCACAACTAACTCCAGTGCCCAGATATCTCTCACCCTCGACGCCATCTCAGATCCCTCACTATCTATGCAGACACAGGAGCATTAAAACTATGTCAGGAATTTTAGTTTTAGTTTAGGGTGGATTTTTTTTTCTTTAAAGATATAATGCATTTCTGCTGCCCAGAGGCCAGAAGAGAGTCAGATTCCTGGGCACTGGAGTTACAGGCAGTTGCGAGCCACCTGATACGGGTACTAGAATTGAACTCAGGTCCTCTGTAAGTGCAGGACAAGATCTTAACCACTGGGACTTCTGATACTCCTGATAGGCAGGTTCCCTCCCCCGCCCCACCCCCATTTCTATGTGTATGTGTGTGTGTTTGTGCACACTCGTGTGCATGTTGCAATGAGACAACTTGAGCTGTCATTTCTTTGGTAACATTGACCATGATTTTGAAGATGGAAGTTTCTCACTGGCCTGGAGACTTCTAAGATGTCTAGACAAGCTTGGCCAGTGAGCCCCAAGAACACATCACCATGCTTGGCTTTTTTATAAGAGTTCTGGGATTGAACTCAGGTCTTTGATCCAGCCTGGGAACTTTGTTAATTCTATAATTTCTTGACCTCTGTAACAAAATATATTTTAAAGAATCAAAGCTTGAAAATTGTTCTCCAGCCAGGCGGTAGTGGGGCATGCTTTTAATCCCAGCACTTGGGAGGCAGAGGCAGGCGGATTTCTGAGTTTGAGGCCAGTCTGGTCTACAGAGTGAGTTCCTGGACAGCCAGGGCTATACAGAGAAACCCTGTCTCGAAAACAAACAAAAAAAAAGAAAGAAAATTGTTCTTCTTGGGGTTGGTTCAGTGGGTAAAGGTGTTCACTGCCAAGCCCGGAGACCTGAGAGCAATTTCCAGGACCCACATGATAGAGGAAGCATGCTGACTCCAGTAGGCACAAACATCATGGTACTTGAGTACCTCCCCCATCCGACAAAATAAATATAATCAAAAAGTTTAAAGACATTAGCTCGAAACTAAAGGGGTGCAGCTCATATCTTAGCATCATTTTCTTCTGGTATGATAAAGCAGCAGTTCTCATTGAAGTAAACTGTACTGATTCCTACTCCCACCCACTTTGGGTTTTTTATTAAAGTCAGCTTTCAAAGTTTTATCAATGGTAAATATCTGCCTCAAACAATAATAGAACTTTGCACCTTAATATTTTTGGACAATCTTTCATATTTTTGAATTGTTATTTGAGATCTGTTATCCAACCCCTCTAACCGGGATAGCATGTTTTATTTTTACGTATTTCCATGAAACTCCATCTTATCCCTAGTCCCTAGTAAACAACTATTTTTTCCCAAGTCAGGGTTTCTTTATGTCACCCTGGCCATTCTGGATCTTGCTCTGTAGACCAGGCTGGCCTTGAACTCACATAGATGCACCTGTCTCTGCTTCCCTAGTGCTGTAATTAAAGGCACGCACCACCACTCCTGGCTAGCAAAAACAAATTTGTTTTTCTTTCGAGACAGGGTTTCTCTGTGTGGCTCTGGCTGTCCTGGAACTCACTCTGTAGATCAGGCTGGCCTCAAACTCAGAAATCCGCCTGCCTCTGCCTCCCAAGTGCTGGGGTTAAAGGCGTGCGCCACCACCGCCTGGTGCAAAAACATTTTTTAAAAAAATTTTTCCCCAATTTTTAGGGGGCTGGAAACATGGTCACTGGTTAAGAACATTTGTTGCTTTTGCTGAGGTCCTGGGTTTGATTTCCAGCATTACACATGGTAGTTCACAATCATCTGAACCTTAAACTACATGGTATCTGATACCCTCTTCTTGTTTCCACAGGAATCAAGCATGCACATGATCAAATACATACATGCAATCAAAATAATCATACAAATTAATGTTTTGCTTACACACATGTATGTACACTATGTGTGCACCTGGTGGCCAGAGACCAGAAGAGGGCATTAGATGCCATGGATCTGGAGTTACATAAAATTGTGAGCTGCCATGAATCCCAGTACTCTGCAAGAGCAAAAGTGCTCCTAACTGTTGAGTAGTTTCTCCTAGCACGTATTTAATCATTTTAAAATTACGTTTATCTATTTGTGTGTGTGCCTGTGATGATTTGTATGTTTGGCCCAGAAAGCGGCACTGTTGGGAGGTGTGGCCTTGTGGGTGTGGGCTTTAATACCCTTACCCTTGTCCTAGCTGTCTGGGATCAAGTATTCTGCTAGCAGCCTTCAAATGAAGATAGAGAACTCTCAGCTACTCCTGTACCAAGCCTACCAGGATGCTGCCATACTCCCACCGTGATGATAATGGACTGAACCTCTGAACATGTAAGCAGCCCCAAGTTAAATGTTGTCCTTATAAGAATTGCTTTGGTCATGGTGTCTGTTCACAGCAGTAAAATCCTGACTAAGACAGTGCTCACGCACATGTGACAGGCCATGCAGGTGAAGGTCACAAGACAACTGTGAGCCAGTTCTCTTTGACCACATGGATCTGAGGGACTGAATTAAGGTCACATTTGGTTGCAAACACTATATGCTGACTCATCTTGGCAGCTCCCTAAACTATTTCTGTTAACAGATAAAAATGACTCAACAAAAAATACCTTACTTTCAGATGGTTTAAGATTTCTTTCTCCCAGCCAGGCCATGGTGGCGCACGCCTTTAATCCCAGCACTTGGGAGGCAGAGGCAGGCAGATTTCTGAGTTTGAGGCCAGCCTGGTCTACAGAGTGAGTTCCAGGACAGTCAGGGCTACACAGAGAAACCCTGTCTCGAAAAAAACAAAAAAAGATTTTTCTCCCTTTAAATTTTGGCTTTTTGAGGGACAAGGTTTCTTTGGCTGTCCTAGAACTCTGTGTAGACCAGGCTGGTCTCAGATTCAGAGATCTGCCTGCCTTGCCTCCTGAGTGCTGGGATTAAAGGAATGCACCACTACCCAAATAATTTTTTTTTGGGGGGTGGGGGTTTGAGACAGGGTTTCTCTGTGTAGCCTTGGCTGTCCTGGAACTCACTCTGTAGACCAGGCTGGCCTCGAACTCAGAAATCCGCCTGCCTCTGCCTCCCAAGTGCTGGGATTAAAGGCGTGTGCCACCACTGCCCGACTCCAAATAATTTTTTTTTAAGATTTATTTTTATTTCATGTGCATTGGTGTTTGACTGCATGTATGTCTGCGTGAGGGTGTATGGAGTTACAGTTGCAAACTGCCATGTAGGTGTGGGAATTGAACCCAGGTCCTCTGGAGGAGACATCAGATAACTGCTCAGTCATCTCACCAGAACTCTCCAAATAAGGTTTTCCTTGATTATCAAAAATAGCTGAGAGATGGCTCAGCAATTTAAGACCACTTACTGCTCTTACAGAGGACCCATGTTCTGTTTCCAGAAGCAACATGGTAGCTCATAATCACTTGTAATTCCAGGTCAATGGAATCTGATACACTCTTCTGATCTCCACAGGTACCAGGTACACACATGTATACACATGTATACACAGACACATGCAGACAAAACATAAATAAATCTTTAAAATAAATAGAGTTGGATGTTTAGAGGAGTGCTTGGCAAGGCCCTGGGGTGCCTTGTGTACAAACGTACACACAAGCCAGCCTCTTGACACTATAAACTTTCCTGTGACTCAGACTACTTAGAAAGCTATGAGTTGCATATTATCCATTTGACCTTTAAAATTATACTCATTTCTAGTGTCATGTGTATGAACATGTAATATGCTTAAATATATTATTTATATTGATAAAAACAATCAAAACTTTAGTGGGATCTCAAGATATACTAACATAGATTAAAGCACATCATTAAAGTTCCATATTCCATCAAGCTAGGTGTTGGAGTTCTAAGTCCAGCACTGGGATGGTAAGGGAGGCAGCTAAGTTTCAGGCCACCCTGGACTATAAGGTGAGAACTTATCTCAAAGAGCCAGCAGTAAAGAGGAAGTGCACTTTGCTCTTAGCAAGTTACATACATTTATCCATATTCTGTAATGAGCAGTGAAGGGATATAAAGTAGAAAACAGGCACCGTGAAGATTTAGACAATTAAGGTAAGCACAGAATGACTTTTAATACACCAGACAATGTTAATAAGACACAAGTCAAATAGACAAGTGCAAATGTGTTTCAGAGCAAAGTTAATAGAAAAACAAATGAGACATTTCCTCTCCCTTTTGAAGAGCAACATCTACTAGCCAAACATTGTTAGTCAAATGGCTAGTCACAGGTAAAATGTATTTTGTGAAAAACTTGGAATAGTCAGAAGTCTTTCTAGTATTTTAAACAGCTATGTACAGTATTACCAAGATCAGTTTATATACACAAATATTGAAGAGAAACTGGGCAAAACATTTAAAAATAGGCTAACCATACAACCAAGTACAAGACTTGACAGGAGGAAGGAAACATGTTTTAAAGTCAGAGGACATTATAAGAAAATTTACAAAACCAGTAATAATTATACTACATTAATACAGCATTCAAACAGGGAGGGGTAGGTGCATTTTTTCAATGCACTAGCTTCAAAGTCCAAAGAAAAAGAGGCAAAGCTGCTTTTCATGAAGAGCAGCTACATATTTCACATAATTGTTTTAAAAGAAAGCCTATTAACAACAATGATTGTTTAATGCTAGCTTTACAGCAAGAGGAAACTAAAATAGCAGCAAATTCACAAGGCAAGGCTTCCACAGAATGACCATCCCATGGTGCACATGATGCCTAAAGTGCTCCCAGTCGGATATACAAGTATAATTCACAATAGAAAAAAGAAAAGATTGACACAGGTACATTGGAGGCTGAGTAGTACTGAGTCTCTGAGCAATTTCCCTTTTGGAAGGGAGAGGATGTTCGCAGTAAAGCCCTTGAGTCCTTTCTACAGGTCAAAACAAGGAAAGACACCTTTCATCACACTGCAATAGTGAATGATAAGCAGCACACCACCACAGTGGCGCACCCCAAAAAGGGTGCTGGAACATCCAACAGTGACTGACATCCTACATGAAACAGATGGGAAGATGAGACAAAAGCCTGACAGAGCCAAGTCAGAATTCAGCTCTCAACTGTAATTCACAAAAGTCATAAAAGGCATTTTAGGAAAACTACTGATACCAATGGGCAAAGTAATTGCAAAGTGGATTCTAGCAGTGATTTCAACCTAGCTTCCTCTTGTCACAGTTTTTTTTTTTTTCGAGGGGGGAGAAGTTGGGGAATGTGAGCAGTTCAGTATATAGTAAGGCTGACAGAGCGGTTCATTTTCTTTCCAATAAGTCGAGAAGTTCTATTACTCTGGGTGGTAGATCTAGTGGCCATCCGATCTGTGAAGAGCGCCCGTTCCTCAGCTGCAACTTTGGCTGCCATTTGGGCTTTCTTGAGTTCTCTACAAAAATAAAAAAAGGAAGCAAGACTTTAATTTACCTTCTGCATTAATTCTATGGGGAGAGTCTAAGAGACCAAATACAAACTGAATTGTTGTGCTGGCTAGTTTTATGTCAATTTGACACAAAATAGGATCATCAGAGAGAGGCAGGAGCCTCAATTGAGAAAATGCCTCTACAAGGTAAG
This sequence comes from Grammomys surdaster, assembly GCF_004785775.1. Classification (NCBI taxonomy): domain Eukaryota; kingdom Metazoa; phylum Chordata; class Mammalia; order Rodentia; family Muridae; genus Grammomys; species Grammomys surdaster. Next base: position 3,243,884 of record NW_021604629.1, on the reverse strand, counting down.
GCTGTAGGCAAACCTATTTCTTAATACAAGGGTATAAGACACACCTGGAGCTGGTGAAAAGATTCATCAGTGAGAACACCTGCCACCAAGCCTGACAACCTGCGCTTGATGGCCAGAATTCATACCATAAGATAAAACATGGCATGTGCACATACACCCAAAAGATAAATGAAATGTAATTTTAATAAATAAACAAACAGGAATGAGAAGATAGCTTGGTGTGTAAAGTGCTTGTTGCACAAGTATGAGGACCCCGCACCCACCCAGAAAGCAGGGTGGGAGTTGAGGATTTAGCTCAGCGTAGAGCCATAGAGGTCTTCAGCTCTGAGGGTGCTATACAGTATGGGTGTAGCTGCACATGCCTGTACTCTTAGTTGGGAAGCAGACAGGAAATCCTGAGGGCTTGCCCAGTCAGCCAACCTAGCTTAACTGGCAAGCTCCAGGCTCAATGAGAGACCCTATCTAGAAAATTAAGACTGATGTCGTGGTGCATACATTTGATCACAGAGCTAGAGACAGGCAGATCTGAGGCCAGCCTGGCCTACACAGAGAATACTTGGTCTTAAAGAAGAAGGAAAAAATTTAATAGGAACATTAAGGTGGAGAGGAAGACATGTGATATTCACCCTCAGTTCCTGTCCAGAAGTATACACATATGCATACCACGCATACAAATAAGAAACTTTTTTGGGCTGGGCGGTGGTGGCGCACGCCTTTAATCCCAGCACTTGGGAGGCAGAGGCAGGTGGATTTCTGAGTTCGAGAGTTTGAGGCTATCCTGGTCTACAGAGTGAGTTCCAGGACAGCCAGGGCTACACAGAGAAACCCTGTCTCGAAAAAACAAAAAACAAAAGAAACTTTTTTGATCAACTTTATCTTTGCAACCAGCTTCCTGAAACTTTCAAGTTCCCAGATCAAATACAAGAATCATTACAAGTCGGTGAGATGGTTAGCAAGGATTAGCAAGCAAGAGACTTGTCACACAAGTCTACAGACTAAGTTGAATTCCTGGAGAAGCCCAGATGAAAGTGGAATGAGAAAACAGGCTTCTAAACGTTGTCAACTGCTCTCCATGTATGCAGTAGCATGTGCCCCTCCTACAGTAATACACTACCAATTAAACATGTAGTCACATAATTGACATTTACTTCACTGTTTTGTAAAACAGGCTGAAAAATGTTGGTGAGACTGAGAGAAATGTTATAGATTGTTTTAGGTTCTACCATGATTTAGACCTTAGAGATAATGACCACTTTAAGCAATCACATTTTTAAATATATTTTTTTTGCTTTAAAAGTAATGAAAATTAAATATAGAGCACCATATATCCCAGGCAACAGAAGCTGTACACATGTGGGTGCTGGGACTTGAACCTCAGTCCTCTGGAAGGGCAGCCAGTACTCATAATTGCTGGGTCATCTATCCAATTTGCCACACTCTTTTTTTAAGACAGTATTTCTGACTAAATTTGGAACATCACGATTCAGCTGAGCTGGTAGGAACCCACCTACTTCTGCCTTGCCAGTGCTGAGATTATAGACACAAGCCTCTGTGCCCAGTGTTTTCCAGTCGGCTGGGGAGCCAATCTCAGGTCCTACAGTACGTGTGGCAAACCTTACCTCCTGAGCACTGCCTCACTTTGGTTCTCTCACACAAAATTAAAGTTTGACAAAACCCTAAGTGATCTCTTAACATCTGAGAAGCAATGAGAAAGGCAGAGTAAAAACAATATAATAATAATAATAAGAAGAAGAAGAAGAAGAAGAAGAAGAAACCTCCTTACTTCTGCAAAAGAGAATTTTTGAATTTTTCAGCATTCAATTCTATCCGTAACTGCTCTGCGCTCTTTCTAGATGCAGACAGCAACACTGAATGCTTCACCAGCATCATTGCTGAAGGCCTTCTCTCTGGATCAGGATGAATCATAACCTAAAGAACAAAAGCAAAACAGTGGTTAAAAACTACTACTTAGAACCACATGGGATGGTGCACATCTTTAATTCCACCACTCTGGAGGCAGAGCTCAGTCTGGTCTACAGAGCGAGTTCCCAGGACAGCCAGAGCTACATAGAGACCCTGACTCAAAAAAAGAAAAAAACAACAACAAACAAACAAACAACGTACTCAGTAAACCACTGAGGTGTTAATAAAGCACTTCACATGTACACCACTCACTTTTAGCAACTCTGTCAACTCCTGGGAAAGCACTTGTGGAATCCGAGGTAATCGACCCTGCCGAATTTCATGCCACTGGTCTCCATTTCTGGGAAGGGGTTCAGCACCAGCAGCACATATGACTGTGAGAGCAAGAGCAAAAATATCTGCTTTCGGTAGATGGCTATAGTTCTGTAAAATTTAAAAGAGAAAAAAAATTAAGGTAGTAGGCAAAATAACAGATTGCACACCATGATGGTCTCTGTAAAAAACTCGTATTAAACACTTTCGAATGCCACATTTAAGCATCTATTGAGAAAATAAACTGCTATAATTAGGAAGCATACAGTGGGAGGGAGGGGATAAATATAGACTTATATGTTCTTTTGCATCTGCTTAGGATATTTTTTAGTTTTATCCATTTGTCTGAAATGTGGAGAGCTCTTGGTGCTGCTACCAGGATATTGGCAAGAATTTGACCTTGGGTTAGGACAAGAAAGCTCAAGATCTTGATCATCTTTTTTTTGTTTTGTTTTTCGAGACAGGGTTTCTCTGTATAGTCTTGGCTGTCCTGGAACTCACTCTGTAGACCAGGCTGGCCTCGAACTCAGAAATCTGCCTGCCTCTGCCTGCCAAGTGCTGGGATTAAAGGTGTGCACCACCGCTGCCTGGCCGATCTTAATCATTTTGATAAGTCCCTGAACACCATGGGACCTTTGTCTATGCCTAGTTGGTTCCTTGACTACTTTGTCTTTGACCTAGAACTGACCTTATTCTTTGCATGTCCCTAGAATGGTATAAACCAGACTGAAAAAGGTAAACCCACCTTAACACTTGCTGGGGTCAACTATAATGTTGTCTAATTGTCTCAGACTTCTTTCTTTAATCCTCCCTCCCTCAAGAACCAGCTGACTGAGTAGGCTTGGTCACTGCAAAATTCATGATGTCCTTATTTTTAATAGTGAACAGTATTCCACTGTGTAAATAAACCACATTTTCTGTATCATTTCTTTGGTTGAGGGTATCAGGGTTGCTTCTAGCTTCTGGCTATTACAAATAAGGCTGCTGTGAACATAGTGGAGTGCTATGAACATGTGTCCTTGTGGTACTGTGGAACATCTTTTAGGTATTTGCCCAGGAGTGGCATATTCTTAGGTAAAACTATTTCCAGTTTTCTGAGGAACCACCAGAGTGATTTCCAGAGTGATTGCACCAGTATGCAATCCACCAGCAATGGAGGAGTGTTCCTTTCTCTACAACCTTGCCAGCAAGTACTGGGACTTGAGTTTTTGATCTTAGCAATTCTGATAGGTGTGAGGTAGAATCTCAGGGTTGTTTTGATTTGCATTTCCCTGATTACTAAGGATGTTGAACATTTCTTTAAAGTGCTTCTTCACCATTTGAGATTCCTGTTGAGAATTCTGTTTAGCTCTGTTCCGTCACTTTTTAATTGGGTTATTCCATTTTTTGGAGTCTAACTCTTTGAGTACTTTGTATATTTTGGATATCACCCTCTATCAGATGTAGGGTTAGTGTCTTAGTGGTTTACTGCTGTGAAGAGATAACCATGACCAAGGTAACTTGTAGACAACATTTCATTGAGGCTAGCTTACAGGTTCAGAGGTTCAGTCCATTATGATCAAGGTGGGAACATGCACGGTACAGGAAGAACTCAGAGTTCTACATCTTCACCTGAAGGCTGCTAGAAGACTGGCTCTCATGTGGTTAGGAGGAGGTCTTAAAGCCCACATCCACAGTGACACACTTTCTCGAACAAGGCCACACCTCCAAATAGTGCCACTCCCTGGGCCAACCATATTCAAACTACCACATTCTATTCCCTGGCCCTCCTAGGCTTGTTTGAACACGTAAAGTCTATGGGGGCCATATCTAGCCATAGCATAATAAGAAATACATTTAGACCAAATTCCAAAGTTCCCATAGTCTATAGCAGTCTCAATAATGTTTAAAGTCCAAAGTTCAAAGCCTCTTCTGAGATCCATCCAATCACTTTAACTGTAATCCCCAAAGCAAAACAGGAAACCAGGGGGGCAAACTCCAAAACTCTGTATTGTCATGTCTGATGTCAAAGTGTTCTTCAGATCACTCCTTTCTCATCTTTGTTAACTGCCACAAAGTTCTTTCTCCCGGGGTGGTTCCATTCCCTCTTAGTAGCTTTCCACAGCAGGTATCCAACAGCTCTGGCATCTTGAACATCTTGGAATCTCCAAGGCAACTTCAACATCACAACTTCTTGTTCCAATGTCTGGGATTCACATATGATCTTCTGGGTTCCACCAAATGGCTTGGATCACTTTTCCAGCTCTGCCCTCTGTAGCACTCTAGGCTCTGGTTGACTCCACTCCACTGCTGCTGTTCTTGGTGGTCATTCCATGGTTCTGGCATCTATAATACACTGGGGTCTTCCACTGCAACTAGGCTTCACCAATAGCCTCTCATAGGCTCTCTTCATAGTGCCAAGCCTCAAATCCTTTGCATGACCCCTTCAGTCCTGGGCCATCAACTGCAACTGAGGCTGCACCTTCACCAATGGCCCCCTATGGCGTCTCACAGTGCCAACAATACTCAGCTGCTCTTTATGACCCCTTCATGCCTTCAAATCAGCCTGGGTGATTCTTATATATTACCGAGTACAGCTGCAGCACCAGGTACATACGACTTTGGCTATCTCTGGAACACAGCTTTTTAGTGCTCTCAGAAAAAATTTCCCAGAAGATTTCACCTCAGTGATGCTGGTCTCTCCTTAATCACCGACAATTTCTCAGCTCCAGCTAACCAGCATCAACTGCCCCAGCAGTCCCTTGTATTTTTCACTCTAAAGCAGAGCCACATAGCCAAAGCTGCCATGCTCTGATGCTTGCTGGGGCTGGAACATGCCCCTCCTCCCCCACCCCCTTATTCTATTACCAGCTTTTTGCAACAACCAACCATTGGACTGAGGGTGGGGAGCCCCTATGTAAGAGTAAGAAGAAGGACTGAAGGAGCTGAAGGGGATTGCAACCTCATAGGAAGAACAACAGTATTAACTAACTCAGACCCCTCAGAGCTCCCAGAGGCTAAGCCACCAACCAAAGAGCATACATGGGCTGGTCCTTGGCCCTGGGCATCTAAGTAGTGTAGTAGAGGACTGCCTTTTCTAGCCTCAGTGGGAGAGGATATGCCTAATCCTGTAGAAATTTGATGCCCCAGGCAATGCTGGCAGTGGGAGTGGGTAGGGGAGCACCCTCTCAGAAGCAAAGGGGAAGGGAAATGGGGTGAAGAATTTGGGAGGGGGAACTGGGAAGGGGGAGCATTTGGAAATGCAAATAATAATGTGAAAATGAAATATGAAATGTGAAATAGTAATAAAAAATAGATAGCTAGATCTATAAACAGATACTGCTTTATCAGTTGCCCATGACATATTCAGAAGCAAGTCTCAAGCCTTTGGGGATACATGTGCAAACAATGTACTTGCAGAAATACAAGCTTCACACATGCATACGTTCAATAAGGCAGAGCAATGTGCATGGAGAGAAGAGCAAGGAGATTACATTAGACTTTATGTGACACACATCGTAATTTACCTTTCATTTCCATAGTAAATACGACATTTTTAGCTGGGCAGTGGTGGCGCACACCTTTAATCCCAGCACTTGGGAGGCAGGGGCAGGGGGATTTGTGAGTTCGAGGGCAGCCTGGTCTACAGAGTGAGTTCCAGGACAGCCAGGGCTACACAGAGAAACCCTGTCTCAAAAAACAACAACAACAAAAAACCCAACAACATTTTCAGATTGTTCTCTATGTATACATAATTTACATAATCATTCTTACAGAAAAAACTTCTTGGACTAAAAATTCTAGGTCAATGGAAATGTGATTTTTTTTTTTAAAAGATTTACTTCTTTTTATATGCATTGGTATTCTGTGCAAGGGTGCCAGATCCTCTGGAACTGGAACTACAGACAGTTGTGAGTTACCACATGGGTGCTAGGAATTGAAATGGGGTTCTCTGGAAGAACAGCCAGTGCTCTTAACTGCTGAACTATCTCTCCAGCTGGAAATGTGTTTTTTAAATATCAATATTTAAAATGTGGTCTCTAGAAAGGCTATACAACTGTGAAATTCCATGGGTAGTAAATGGACAACTTTCAATGCCGTCAGCCTCCTCCCAGACAGGTCTAGACTCTCTACTTTTAGTCTGCTAGTCACTTAACTGTCAACATATTGGAACTCAGTCTTCTGTTAACTGGTACGAAGCAAATACTATAATCCAGGGAGGAAGAAATTACCTCTTGTAAAACTTCATTTGCTAGAAAACGACTATCACCTTCTTCAACTTGAGGACTAGAGATTCTTGTTACATGCCCAAGATCACCTAGAGGTATTAGAGAAGTACAGTTGTTCAGTTAGCACACAACCTATTTAACATGCACAAAGCCCTGGCTTGATATCTATAACCATTTAAACTAACCATGGCAACACATGCCTATAAGCCTATAAGTCACAGCTTTTTGCACTACACAACATGCTCAAGGAAGCAGACCTGGGATACATGTATACCTAGGATACATGAAATCCTGTCTCAAAGTACATAAACAGTGGCTGGAGAGATGATGGCTCACAGACAAGAACACTTGATACTCTTGCTAAAAACCAAAGTTCTGTTCCCAGCATCCACACAGTAGCTCACAACTACTTGTTACTGAGATCCTAGGGATCTGATGCTTCGCCTGGCCTCTTTGAGCACCAAGTATCCAAGTATCCAGTGGGGCACTTTTGAGTGAGGCTAACACTCAAAAACGTATTATGGAAATGTCACAAGAGGATAAAATGCTTGCCTTACAAGAGTAAGGACCAGAGTTCATATCCCCAGAACCTATGTAAAAACCAACACAGGAACAACAAACCCAGAACAACATCAAGATGGGAGCTAGAAACAAAAAAATCCCAGGGGTTCACAGGCTACCTAACCTGGTATCCAAAGGAGTACACAACAAACAAAAGACCCCACCTTGGAACAAGGAGGAATGTGAGAACTTTCAAGTCTGTCCTCTAACATCTGCACATGCTGTCTTTCCTACCATGCCCACACTATACCTATGCACACACCCAACCTCCAATATCAACCCTTCTTAACTTTAACAGTTATCCTAATAGTTAACAAAGTAGTTTTACCTATTTTAAACATAACTTTGTTGGATATCCAGTCATCTTCATCTCCCTCCTCAGAGACAGCATTTGGGATTGAGGTTCGAGATATAAAAATATTACCTGTTGGATAAAAATAACTATATTTAACAAACAAGGCTGAAGTGGAAACTCCTAGTTCTTTGGGAAGTTAGTTATGTCAAATGATGTTTGCTGGGGCACACAAGTGAAAGGATGTCTTGCTAAAGCAAACACATAGAAGTACCTGTGATGAAGGAGTATAAATGTGACCCCACAAGAAGTGGGATCACATGTGTATTGGTTCACCTTATACAGTGTTGTTGAGCTCAACTTGTGATAACACTGCCATCGAGAGAAACTCACCAAGAACTGCTTATGAGGTTCCTGTGGCAGCTTGCTGCTTCTGTGGCCTCCCCTCAGGCCAGCTGGCATTCATGCCTGGTATTTGCCTGCTGAAAGCACTGGATTGTAGCTGCTAGTTCATGCCTGAGGTCTGCCTGCCTAGAGGGCTGGTCTGCAGTTGCTGAGTCATATTTAGTGTTTGCTACGGGACTGAATTGCTAAAAAAAAAGATCAAGCTTGCCTCTCAAAGAACTACTGCTGTGCAGGCTGATTCCCCCCACATTCTAATAACTTTTCTATTCCACTACTTTTTTTTTTTTAAAGATTTATTTTATATATGTGAATTCATTGTTGCTGTATTCAGACACACCAGAAGAGGGCATCAGATTCCATTACAGATGGTTGTATGGTTAAACCCTTATTAAAAGTAGGTTGCAAAAAATGTATGCCACACAAGGCCAAATATAAAAATCATCCATAAAGCTGGTGAGATGACTCCAAGAGTAAACGCACTTGCTGCCAAGCCTGACAATCTTGAGTTCAATCCCCAGAAGCCACAGGATGAAAGGAGAAAACCAACTATTGTTGTAAAAGATCATCAACATGCCGGGTAGTAGTGGCACAGCCTTTAATTCTAGCACTTAGAAGACAGAAGCAGGCCGACCTCTGAGTTTGAGGCCAGCCTAGTCTACAGAGTGAGGACACAGAGAAACCCTGTCTCAAAAACAAAACAAAACCCAAATCAAAACAGGGAAAAAAAAAATCCATCAAGTCTTATAAATTGCAGACTATTATATTCTATACCAATCTTAGAATAACAACTTCAAGGGATAAAGATCAGGCTGTATGCCTTGGAAATGCTTTTTTGTTTTGTTTTCAGGACAGTTTCTCTTTGTTGTTGCAAGATATTTGATCACACTGTGAACACTGAGATTGTGTTATTTACTTAAAAACAAAACCTGTCTATTTGTGGTGTGGCTCAGCCCTTAGCATACCCTTTAATTGGAATATAAACATGCCCTTAGCACACATCTTTAATTTCAAACAATGAAGATAAAGTTCATTGTAGAAGGAAGCACCCATATTTTGAAAGTGATGTTTGAGTGGCAGACAAAGTGAATAGGATATGCACAACTCTCCAAAGAGAGAAAAGGGAAGCTATTGTGCAGAGAAGACCAAGAGAAAGCAATTTTACTGGGACAGTCTTACAGAGACAGGTTGCTGAAAAAGAACAAGCTAGACACAGGTGAAGATAGAATGAACCAGAGAACGAGTACAAGACCGATTAGAACATATAGACCAAAGTTAGTATGAGGTCAAACAGAGCAATTCAGGAGAGGCCAAGAGAAGCCAGCTTGAATCAGTCAGCTTGGAGAGGAGTTTGAGCCAGAACAGCTAAGTTGAATCAACTAGCCAGAGATTGAAAAGAACTAACTATGAAAGGCTGAGCTTATTCAGCATCAAGTCTCAGAGGTGAAAAATATTCTAGGCCTAGATAAGATTGTATGGAGGCTAGAAGCTTCCAGGATTAGGCCTAGGATAGCAGACAGAAGCAGTAAGCCTCAGGAAAATAAAAGTTACTTTTACAGGCTGTACTGGAACTTGCTTTGTTGCTCTGTAGACCAGGCTGGCCTCAAATCCACCTACTTTGCCTCCTGAGTAGTAGAATTAAGAAAGTGTACCACCACACCCAGGTGATTAGTTAGCTTTGTTGTTGTGTTGGTAGTTGATTTTTGTTTTAAAATAAAAGAACCTTGCCTGCTAGAATTAGTTTGAATTCATTAACCCTTCTAACTTTTAGGAAGGCAGAAGCTAAAAATAAAGCAACCAGTTAAACACAGAAGTTTATCTGTAGGATTAGGTGTACCATTTTTAAGTAGAGGGGCTGGGGAAATGGCTCAGCAGTTAAGATCACTGGCTGTTCTTCCAAAGGACCAGAGTTCAATTCCCAGCACCCACATGGCAGCTCACACCTGCCTGTAACTCCAGTTTCAGGGCTTCTGACACCCTCACAGCCATATATGCAGGCAAAACACCAATAAACATAAAATACTAAAGAAAAGAAAAAGTAGCAGGATAAAATCTAAAAAGAGTAATGATATAAGCAGATGTACAGCACGGTCCTAAAACAGATACCAATGTAAACAGGCCAACTCTGAAAGACTTGGCCCAGTGTCGGGGGGTGGGTACAATATTCCCATCATAAAACACTAGCAAGTAGTCAATGAAAAGTAGTAAGACACTTTTCATGACACTTTTACATTGTTACAATGAAGTACTTTATTTCCTATAGCCAGGTCCCAAACAACACAGCCAAAGCACCTGTAATACTTACTAGGTTTTATATCCATGTGAACCAAAGACATTGAATGTATGTATCTCAAGCCCCGGCCAACTTGCAAAAGGAGATCCTTCAGCTCGACTTCAGTAAAGTAGCTCATGACTCTGTAGTTCTCACTTATAGCATCAGCTAAACTCCCACCTAATTAGAGACAGCAAAAATTATTATTTTCTCTTCTCTCTATATTGAACAACTGCAATTCTGCACCCAGAAAATGATATTTAATAAAAGAATCTCTCTGTTCAACTTTTATTTATTGTTTTAGTATGTATATTTGCAATTATAGAAAATACAATTTAAATGTCAGGCTTGGTGATTAGGCACATAATCTCAGCTTTTAGGAGGCTAAGATAGGAGGACCACAAGCTTGAGCCCAGCTTAAGCTACAAAACGAGTTTAAGGTTAGCTAGCCCAGACAACTTAGTAACAGTCTCAAAATTTAAGGGCAAGATGCACTGCTGGCTGAGCATGTAGAGATCCTAGGTTCAATTCTCAGCACTGGGGGAAAACACAATTTAAACTTTCTTTTAAATCCATCAACCTCAGCAACCAACTTTTGTTCACTTTCTCAGAATAAATTGTCAGTTTCTTTTTTTGAGGGGGTAGGGACGGGTAGGCCGAATGTACATTTCTCAAGTGAAATGGGAGAACTCCTGAGAGTGGAATAAGAACCAGACCATTTTACAAAAATCTTTAATCCCAGCACGCCGGAGGTAGGGACTGGCAGATATCTGAGTTCAAGACCAGCCTGGTCTACAAAGCAAGCTATAGACCAGACAGAGCTACATAGCAAGACCCTGTCTCTAAATAAGATACTGATTTAAACCAGGAAAGGATAGAAGTCTTTACTACCTATGTCATTTATTGATCCACAACTACTAAACTGTTATTTATGAAACAAAAAATAAACCTTTACTATCAAGTATTTCTAAACCTTACATTTCTTTTTTTTCTTTTTTTTTGGAAATAGGGTCTCTATGCAGCCCTAGTTGGCCACAAACTCAAGAGATCTGTCTACCTCTGATTCCAAAGTACTGAAATTAAAGAGTGCACCATAACCAGCTATGTTTCATTTTTTAAAAAAATAGATTTCTATCTTTATAAATATATGAGCTTATGTGAATGTTCATTATGTGTGCACATCTGGGAGGTAGAAAAGGGTATCTCTATCTATTTCTTTGAAGCAAGATCTCTCCCAGAACCCAGGATTCATCCACATTTTCTCTGTTGTGCTGCAAACCAGAAGCCCCAGTGATTCTCCTGTCTTTGCCTCCCTGGACTTGGGGCTCAGAGGCACATTCAGGAAGCCTAGCTTGTTGCAGATTCTGGAATTTGTACTCTGGTGCTTATTATCGCGAGCAAGCACTCTTAACTACTGAGCCGTCTTCATGGCCTCCTAAACTGTAGGTTTCTCTAATCTTTATGAAAACAATGTAAAAATAAAAACAACCTTTATGTATTAAAAAGGTATGTTTAACCAGGATGTAGTGATGCATGCCTTTAATCCTAGCACTTGGGAGGTAGAAGCAGGCGGATCTCTGTGAGTTGTCTACAGAACAAGTTCCAGGACAGCCAGGGCTACCAAAGAGAAACCCTGTCTTGAAAAACAAAAAACAAAACAAAAAAAGAGTAGCTTGTAATAATAGCAGATTCCTATAAGATCAGAATTCAGGACTTCTAATAAAGGTTTAATGAAAAAGGTCAAACATTTGTGAAAAACTATACAAAGCTGACCTTTATTTTCCTGTTTTGTTAAACTGAGGTCGGGGAGCATACAGACAATTAAAAAAAAACGTAACTTACTGCAGTGGTTAAAATAGATTTGGCCCTCATAGACTCGTGTGTTTGAATGCTTGGCCCTCTGGACGTGACACTATTAGGAAATGTCCTTGTTAGAAGAAATGTGTCACTGTGGGGGGTGGGCTTTGAGGTCCTATGGTCAAGCTCCGCCCAATGCGGTGGAAGATAGTCTCCTGCTGCTGTCTTTGGATCAAGATATAGATAAAATTCTTGGCTCTTCCAACACCATGTCTGCCTGAACGTTGCCATGCTTCCTACTAAGATCGCTGAACCTCAAAACTGTAAGCCAGCCCCAATTAAATGTTTTCTTTCACAAGAGTTACCTTGGTCATGGTGTCTCTTCACAGCAATAAAACCCTAAGACACTTACTTAATAAATAAGTATTAGTGAATTATAGCAGGAAACTAGACTGGACAGATGGTGGGAATATAGCAGGATTTCAGAATGTCTTCAAGAAATGGCTAAATTTAGATGAATGGACTCATTGTCCTTTTATGAGCAACTAACATAAATGTTAGAAGCGCACAAAATAAAATGAGAATCCTAAATACAGTAAGTATTCATTGAAAACATCTTTGTTAAATTTTGAATGTGTTTCCCAAAGTTCAATAGTTAGAAACTAGGTCCTAGTAAAAGATGAACAGGGCTGTTGCTTCAAGAATGGTTTAATGTTAAATTAAGTCTGGCCTAGTGGTACAGACAAGCCTGCAAGATTTGAGATGGAATATAAGATCAAGGCCTGCCTTGGCCAGAGTGTGAGCAAGGTCAACCCTGGGTAACTGCTTGGTAAAACCAGTCACAAAACAATACAAAAAGAACTGAGGATATACATATCTCAGAGGTAAGGCATTTGAGAGCATTCAAAAGGCTCTCAGTTCAATCCCTCGTGCCACAAAGGAAAAGACTTATCACCATAGAGTTCCATCCACGACCACACAGTAAGACCTGTAATCTACATGAAAAGATACAGCATGACTGACCATCTCAGATGTTGATACCATGTTCTGTTCTTAGACTTCCTAGCCTCCAAAATAAACCAAATGAATTTATTATAATTCCCACTCTTTGCATTCTTGTACAACTAAAGATAAGACTAAGATACTCTTTCCTGTGTGTCCATAAACTATACTATGTGCTAAGGAATACCAAAATATACATAGCAAGGCAACCAGTATGCAGTCTTCTTGGGAAGCTCAGCATTGAGTGAAATGCATTTATAAACAAAGTAACAGGTTCTACTACTAAGGCATGAAGATGTCACAGAAGGAATAAGGCTTCCAACTCAAAATTCATGTTTCTGGGGCTACATAGTAAAACTCTATCTTAAAAATCCTAACAAAAGGACTGGAGAGATGGCTCAGTGGTTAAGAGCATTGGCTGCTCTTCCAGAAGTCCCAAGTTCAATTCCCAGCAACCACATGCCATCTCGCAAATGTCTGCAACTCCAGTTCCAGGGAATCTGACACCCTCAAACACCAGTGCACATAAAAATAAAAATTTAAAAATCTTAATGTACACACGCGCGCGCGCACACACACACACACACACACACACACACACACACACACACACACACACACACAAAGAGGGAGCCAGAGTAACACGTGTATCGTAACACATGATGAACTGCCCCTCAAAAGGGAAAAAGAAAAATGTAAGATTGTAACAAACCTTCCCACGGTCCTTACCATTACAGTATTCATTCTGTATAAGCATATGATCATCTTCTGCCCAGGCAGAGAAATAGCGAACCACATGGGGATGCTGGCCAAGCACAGCATGAGCATATACTTCTCTCAATGCATTCTGCCTAGAAGAGCAATACGAATAAGATGTTAAATCATTTCTACTCAGGAGTAATCAATTTATCTGAAGTACCATAAAGTAAACCCAGACTTTTAAACTATCACTATGCTAAAAGGTGACTTACTTAAGAGAACTAAGAATTATGCAAAATGGCATGGTGACAACACTTTAACCCTACCATCAGGGAAACTGAGGCAGGAGACTGGGAATTCAAAATTGTCAGTACATAACGTTGAGCTCACCCAGGCTAGTCTGAGCTACACAAAACCGTTAGGGTACTAGAGAGATGGCTTAGCAGTTAAGAGCAATGGACTTCCTCCAGAGGTCCTGAGTTCAACTCCCAGCACATGGTGGCTCACAACCATCTGATGCTCTCTTCTGGTGTGTCTGAAGACAGCTACAGTGTACTTATATACATAAAATAAATAAATAAACCTTTAAAAATAAATAAATAAATAAAAGCATTAGGTGTTTGGTTACCTAATACCTTAATTAATGTTTATTACTAACAAAGGGGATAAAAAGCGAAAGACAAAAATGTTTAATACATACTCATCAACAGAGCCAGCCAGTGGTTTCTTTGATCGTTTAATGGCATAAATGCATCCATCTAGCCTCTTCACACATTTAAACACAGAACCAAATTCTCCAGAACCAATTTTCTCCAGCTCATGAAACTCAGTTGTATATCGTGACTTCATATTGCTTTCAGTAATTGTAATTCTCTGTAAAAGGAGAGTATCCATGTATAATACAAAGATATGAAACTTGAAAATATCATTCATTCTACCTTAGGTTCTGCTGTTTACTTAACATGCAGACATATATTAACTTTTTTTAAATAATAAAAAGTTATTTACTTTGGCAGGTCTTGTTTCATCTTCAAACTCATAATCACTGGCTTCCATGTCTTCAGAGGAACTGAAAAAAATTCATGGGTTTTTACCAAAACATCAACTTGAGACTAAAAACCTTACCTACTAACTATAGTGAAATGCATTTTAATGGATACAAGCAAAAGAGAAAGCATTTAATTTTGTAACCCTAAATCTGAGTCAGATGATGGAAAGAAAAAAGAGTCCCTACTGAGATAAACTCACTAACTAGACTGCTGTCATAAAGACAGAAATGAAGGCATTAGAAATGAAGTCTCTGGCCACCAAGATAGCTCAGAACAGTGGTGCTCAATATCAGATACTCATATTACAATACATAACAGAAACCAAATTAGTTATGAGATAGCAATGAACTAACTATGGTTGAGGGGTCACCATAACAAAAGGAACTGGATTCAAGGGTCAAAGCATTAGGAAGGTTGAGAAACACTGGTTCAAAGGGTAAGAGCTACCTCTTGATACCTGAGTTCAATCCCAGGGACCCACACAGTCAAAGAATCAACTCCTGAAAGTTGACCCCTACAAGTGTGAACCTCGAACACAAAATAAATGTAGTAACAACTCTCTCCCATTAGTTGACACCATAAATCTGACAAGAAACTAAGCTTTTCTTTTTTTAAAGATTTCAGTGTAAGAGTTTTGTGGGTATGAAAGTCACAAGCAGGCCTAGTGCCTGAAGAATCAGAAGGGTCAGATGGATCCCCCAGAACTAGAGTTACAGCCATTTGTGAGTTGCCACATAGGTGCTGAGAACTAAACCCCTAGAACAGCAAGAGCTGTCAACACCTCAGCCACCTCTCCATCATAGGAATCACCATTTCTTATTCTTTCCTTTTCTCAGACCACTTCTTTCCTACAGCTGATCATCTGAGCGCTAAGTGCCAATATAAGGAAAACTTTCAGAGTGAAGGCATTTGTGCCATTCAGTAGAAACCTAACTGTACTGATAGTACACCTTAGGTGTAGAGAGAAACCAAACTATACTTACTCATTAAAATATGCTCTCTTTCTCCCACGACACCGTCCTGAGGAATGAAGCAATACAGGATCCGGAGTAAAGGGGTTAATATTCACTTGAGGAGTTTGCCGTGTGTCGAATTCCTTTTTTCCTGATTTTTCTGTGTCCATGAATAGAGAACTACCCCGGAGTTTAACAGAGCTGGAATCAATAACTCGAGCTTTGGAAAGCAAACTCTAGGAAAGGGAAATACAATCTTCAGGATCCAGTCTTCTGGATAGTCTTCTCAATATAACCTCCAACTTGCCTTTCTAAGTGGCCGAATGTGTAGCCCAAAGCAGCACATTGTGAATGAAGCTCTGTACTAGAACCCATGCAGGGAGAGGTTCCGTTACCAGACTTGGGGGAAAGAAAAGAACAAGGGGGGAGGGGGGCAATACACAAGCCTTAGTTATACTTCAAGTAAAATAAACAGTGGCTAATTTAGGGGTCAGGTTGAATACTAACTAGTTATCTGTAAAAGACAGCAAAGTAAAAACTGGTACCTAATCCTAAAAAGGAACATTTGTAGTGACTAAACTACAAAACAGTTCCTATCAGTGGCTAAAAATTAACAGGCTCTTTTAACATTCTAAAAATAAAAACACTCACTCTCATAAAAAAATCCCCACATCGACCTCAAGTAGGCTTTTGAAGGCCACTTCACTGGACTCCTCCCCTGAACTATTAAGGAGGATGGTACCTTGGGCCTGTCGGCCTATAAAATAGCGAAGCACAAAAGCACATGTATATTCGTTGTTGTGACTGAGGTTGCATGGAAATCAATAGATTCCCTTTAAAAGGCTACGTTGAGGGGCATATGTGATAGCTCGCCTTTAGTTCCAGCACTCGGGAGGCAGAGGCAGGAGTATCTCGGAGTTCCTAGTCTACAAAGTGGGTTCCAGAACAGCCAAGGTTGTTACACAGAGAATCCTTGTATCAAAAAACGTGGCTTATTTCCCATGTTAAACTTATAGGTGCCATGCCTGTCTTTATTTGGGGACTTGTCTACTCTTAATTTGTTTGTGATTTCTCAAGTATTACCAGTGGCAGTATGCATATTCACTGGCAATTCCGGACGGGTTCTGAACACACACTTCTTTTAGACACATTAGTTTTGACACATAGACTAAGAAAACCACAGGGGAAACCCCAGAATAAACACAAAACTTCCCTAATACTAAGTCCCGAAAGACAATCAAAAGCCACCAGGAATATTCATGAGTTCACGACAGTAAACGCAGATAACTCCCAAAAGGAAGCGCAGAATCTCTAAGGCCATGTAGCACGGAACCACAAGTCCAGGGGGTTGGAACAAAACCTTTAATAAACCGAACTCCTTCTATCCGTGCCCCCAAAATTACAGGTCCGGACACCGGATTTAACAGGCACCATATGGCTCGGAGTGTCAGGTGGTCAGCAGCAATCCCGCATCATAGCCACCACCATAGCATCGCGCCACCGGAACCAAATAAATACTCAACCACCTGGACAGCAGGGACCAGGCCTTTTGTAAAGTGGAGTAGTTACAGACCAGGCTCATTGTTCAGTTACATAATCTTAACCGACAACTTCTGGGCAGAGCCAAAAAAGGGGCTGCCAACATTTTTTTTTTTTTTGAGTGGCGGCGCAGGACAGCGAGCGGGGTGCGGCAGGGCGGTTATGTAACCGAACCCCGGCAGTGGCGCGCAGGGCTGCGGCGCCGCGGCCTTTTTTTTTTTTTTAAAGCCCCTTAAGCCGGCTCCTCCGCCCCCTCGATTACCTTGGGAGTGTGCGGCGTGTCGAACAAGCGTAGCTTGCGGAAGGTCTTGTGCGGAGGGGTGCTCGGGTAGCCGGGCTGCGGCGAACAGGGGTCCTCCATGGCCCGCGGAGCCCCGCAACCCTGCGGGGAGGCATCCCCCGGGTCGCCGCAGCGCACCGGCGAGAAGGAGCTGCCCAGAAAGTAGGCGGTGGCAGGTGATTTGACCGGCGACGAGGAGCCGAAACCCTCCTCCTCCCAAGAGTCGCCCTCGGCGCCTCCACCCGCCGCTTGCGCGCCCCGGCCGCCGCCCCGCAGCAGCAAGTCGTCCTCCAGCTCTCCGGGGCTGCTGGGCTCTGTGCCGGGCGAGCGGCGGCGGCGCTCGGCCTCGGCCTCGGCAGGGCTGCGTGCAGAAGGCAGGGGCGAATCAGGTTCCTGGAAGGCCGAATCCTCCCCGGTACTGTGGCCGCTGCCTTCCTCCTCCTCCTCCTCTTCCTCCTCACAGTCGCTGCCGGGTGAGAAGATGAGCTTCTGCCGCAAACTGCAGGCAGCTGCGACGCGGCGGGTGGGCGGCGGCTGCTGTCGGCTCAGGAAGCTCATTTCACGGCTGCAGTCACGGCGGAGCACCGGAGAAGAGAGGACCGGCGAGCACAGGCCGGCGGCGTCCAGGTCGCGGCTGGCACAGGGGGCGGGTCCGCCACGTGCGATCGGGCGCGCTGGGCAGAGGCTGCAGCGGGCCTGCGCGGCGGCGACTCAGAAGCTCGCCAAGCTCCCGACGCGGCGACGGCTGCGGCGCGGTATGTCCAGCGGAGACTGGCCGGTCCAGTGCTGGCGAAAGTCTCCGCAAGTTCGGCCGCAAGTTCGGGATCCGCGGCTTCCCGCGACCGTTAACCACGTGAGGGCCCAGCCCACCAATCCACGCCCAGCCCCGGTTTGAAAAAACAGGGAGGGCGCGACGTAGCCCACGGGGGAGGAACCAGCTACGCGATTTTGGCGGGAACTCGCAGGCTCCGCCCCACACCCTAGGCGCGCCGCCGGTCCTGGGCGGGTCACGGCGTCCAGGGCCAATGAGTGGGCCTCGATTGCACAGAACCCCGCCCAGAGTCTATGTCTAGAGGACCGAGGCCTGGCGGGAACCGCCCAGCGAGGAGGGGCGTGAGGATCACGTCTACTGCCCTGCGCTGGGCGTGGGTCAGCCTCCCAGTTCAGAAGCATCCGGGCACCGTGCAGCCTTTGGGGACGTCTAGAAGCCTGGCCCAACCCCACGTTCTGAGGCCCGACCCCTGGGGCGTTCTGGGCGTGGCTGTGTCCAGTCACGTTCTATAGTCGCGGTCTGGTCCGGAAACTGTGACCGAGCTCTGGACCTTGCCCAGCGCGGAACTCAGATAATGAGCTGCTGTACTAGTACATTGGCTATAAGGCTGTCCCTCTGTGATGACCTCTCCAGTCCTGTGTCCCTCACAGCCAGACTTATCCGTGGTAATCGGTCCTGCCACAAGCCCGAATGCCCACCCTGCAACCGTAGTGTTTATATTTATTCGCTAACACGTGAGAATGTGCTAGCTAAACTGATTGGTCCGGAGGAAAAAACAAACAAAACCTATGTGTAACAGAGGTGTGTGCTGGCGCACACACCTGTAATTCCAACAGTATGGAAGCTGATATAGAGGACCAGAAGTTCAAAACCCCTTTGCTGTGTAATGGTCCTGTCTCATAATTTCCGGAAAAATAGTTTCCACAACCTTATCAACCATAACTTAAATCTGTTTACATACAAGTATGTTCCTGTTTTATATGCTACGGTACGATCAATCATTTCTCGTTATTTTGGAGCTTTTGGTTTTTTAGCATTCTTTGCTGGAGTGGGAATTGCTGAGGCCAGACTGTCATTCAGAAAAGTAAGTTTTCTTTTTTTTACTAGGAAATTAATCCACTTTTGGGGAACTGAGTAGAAAACTTGATGTTTCTTAGTGTAGACTCACATTATCTGGATAATAGCCGTTTATACTTTTGTCATTTATTGTAGTTAAGAGTATTAACCTGTGGTGGGCTGGAGAGATGACTCAGTTTAAGAGCACTGACTGCTCTTCCAGCGGTCCTGAGTTCAATTCTCAGCAACCACATGGTGGCTCACAACCGTATATAATGGAATTTGATGCCCTCTTCTGGTGTGTCTGAAGACAACTATTGTGTACTCATGCATAAAAATAAATAAATAGATAAATAAATCTTTTTAAAAAAGAGTATTAACCTGTGTGCGCGCGCATGTGCGTGGTTTGTGTTTTTTTTTTAACGCTTCAAAGGCTGAAAAGTCAAATTCATTTTTGTTTTTTGTTTTTTAATTTTTATTTATTTATTATATGTAAGTACACTGTAGCTGTCTTCAGACACCCCACAAGAGGGCATCAGATATCATTACAGATGGTTGTTAGCCACCATGTGGTTGCTGGGATTTGAACTCACGACCTCTGGAAGAGCAGTCAGTGCTCTTAACCACTGAGCCATCTCTCCAGCCCTCATTTTTGTTTTTGAAACCTGCCTTTGCCATGTAGCCCAGATTATTTGAACCACCTTCAGGGTAGTGGGACAATAGACCTGTGCACCTGCCAGGCCAGGCTGATTGACTGGTCTTTGGGTTTTGTTTGTTGTTTTTTAAGATAACTGTGTAGCTCTAGCTGGCCACTAAGTCACAGGGATCCATCTGACGTGGAAGTTCAGACATTACTATTAGATAGGGATCAGAGTGACCTGAAAATAAGATTGAGCTCAACAGAAGCAAATTGCCCTTTAGTTAGAACAACAAAGGCCAGCGGTCTCTCAAGCGGAGACAAGGATTTTGGCCATTTCAAAGGGAACTTCTGGGATGGAAGTTTCCATATGCAGATCTGTTCCACTTAAATTGTCTCAAAAGTGTAAATACAGAAGGAGGTTGTTATAGTGATGTTGTGGGCAGATTTTATCAGCTTGTCAACTATTATGTCCTGAGTTTCTCGGTTCATCTGAGGCTTTTTTTTTTAAACCCTTCAATTACAAGTATGAGTCACAGGTCCAGCTTTCAGGCTAAATTTTAAAATTATCATTATTGCCAGGCTTGGCAGCACACACTTTTAATCCCAGCACTCAGGAGGTAAAGGCAAGCAGAAACTACCACATCCAGCTGAAACTACCAAGTAAAACCCTGTCCCAAGAATGAATTATCATTAGTGTTTGTATCCATACTACCATGCAAGTGTGCCGTGGTTTGTATGTGAAGGTCATTAACCTTCACTTGAGTCCCAGTGATCAAACTCAGGTTGCCAGGCTTGCAAAGGCCTTCACTCTGTGAGCCTTCTGTCAGCCCTGCCAAGCTGAATTTTTTTTTTTTTTTTTTTTGGTTTTTCGAGACAGGGTTTCTCTGTGTAGCCCTGGCTGTCCTGGAACTCACTCTGTAGACCAGGCTGGCCTCGAACTCAGAAATCCACCTGCCTCTGCCTAACAAGTGCTGGGATTAAAGGGGTGCGCCACCACCGCCCGGCAAAACATTATTATTATTTTGTTTTTTCTTTTTTTCTTTTTCTTTTTTTTCTTTTTTTTTTTTTTTTGTCTTTTCGAGACAGGGTTTCTCTCTGTGTAGTCCTGGCTGTCTGTCCTGGAACTCATTCTGTAGACCAGGCTGGCCTCGAACTCAGAAATCCGCCTGCCTCTGCCTCCCAAGTGCTGGTATTAAAGGCGTGTGCCACCACCGCCTGGCTCCAAGCTGAATTTTTAATAAAAGCCCATTTTAGGGCTGGAGAGATGGCTCAGTGGTTAAGAGCACTGACTACACTTCCAGAGGTCCTGAGTTCAAATCCCAGCAACCACATGGTGGCTCACAACCATCTGTAATGAGATCTGATGCCCTCTTCTGGTGTGTCTAAAGACAGCTACAGTGTATTCATATATAATAAATAAATAAATCTTAAAAAAAAAAAAGCCCATTTCAGTACCTAAAAACATGGTGTGAAGGATTTCCTGAGATCCTGGTTGGTTCTGTGAAGTAACCACAACTGTCTAAATGTGTCTTTTCATATGCTATCTCAAGCTGTAATTATGTTGAGGTGGTTGTTCTGTGTCTGATCGCAGTTCTCAGTGGAGATTCAGGATTACAGGGTGCATCACACCTGGCTCACACACTTGCCTTTAATTCTGTGTAGGATAAGAACTTTACACTTGTCTATTTGCCAGAGAGGTGTTGTCTGATCTCCCTCTGTGAGAGCCTTGAAGGGGATATCTTATCACCTCCTCTTCACACACACCTCCCTTTCCACTCTTTTTTATGGACAGTTGACATTTTCTTAATTTTATAAGACATATAAATAAAAATAAGTTTAGAAAATTGCTTTTATCTATAATATGAGCTATATCTTAAATTGTGCTTTTTAGATAAAGGAACATACGTGTCCCCAATTAAATAGATTTTTCTGAGCCTCTCCTATGTAAGAATTCCGTTTACAGCCAGCAAGATGGCTCAGTTGGTAAATAAAGGACAAAAGCACCTGCCACCAATCCTAACAACCTGAGTTTGATCCCCAGGACCCATGTGCTGAGGAGAGAAACAACTCCCACAAGTTTTTCTTTGACTTCCACACATACACTATGTGTATGTCCACACACACTCGTGTGTCTGCACACCTGCACACACACATGCGCACACATGCATACACGCACACACACATGCACACATACTCGCGCACACACAGAGGTAATAATGAGTTTTAAATATATGTAACAGTAAAAATTCTGCTGGCTGTGCAAGCTCACGCTCAACGGCCTAAGGCTCTACTTTAGAGCCTTCTCCAGCTTACATCCATCTGCAAGTCACTTGCTTCTATCCCTACCCGCGGGGACTAAACAGTCTCTGTCTTTTTTTTATAACAGTATTCTCTTGTGGCGTTGGTGCTCATTATCTTTTAACTGATAAAAGAGCCCTTAATTAAGATATCTGATTGTTTTCTTGTTCCAAGTAAATTTCCCTATTTAAGATTTTGAACAGCAGTGGTGGTGCACGCCTTTAATCCCAGCACTTGGGAGGCAGAGGCAGGTGGATTTCTGAGTTCGAGGCCAGCCTGGTCTACAGAGTGAATTCCAGGACAGCTAGGGCTACACAGAGAAACCCTGTCTCAAAAAAAAAAAAAAGATTTTGAACAAAAGATTACTACTGTGTTCAATGAAAACTTTTAAACAGATATGATACTTTTTGATACTTTTTTTTCTTCATGATCTTTTTACCCCCTTCTCTAAAATAATAAAGTTTTAGATGGTTCAGAAGTCTCCCAGATGTCCGTTTTTCATTCCCAGCCCAATTTCCTGGAGCTAAACACTCTTAATAGTGTTAGTTTTGATTTTATCTCATACTTTGCCACCTGCCTACCTCCTTAGATTGAGAGGTACTCAAAATAAGGCTGGGTGTGGCCCAAAGGACATTGTTTGCAGATAAGGAGAACTCTTAGTCCATAGACCTAGGATTTGGATTCTTGCCACCCAGGTAGTCAGGAAGAATGGGAGAGGTCAGTTCCCAAACTTTGCATGATACAGTAGTAAGAAAGTTAAAAATACCTGCTGGCCAGGCAATAGATGGCTCTACAAGAAAATATCCTTACAGCCAGGCCTGATGATCTGAGTTCTCTCCCCAGAGCCCGCATGATGGAAGGAAAGAACCAACTCCCAGCACATGTCCTCTGACCTCCACATTTGCTCACACACACATGTAGAAAAGAAAAAAGTAAAAACAAGACTCAGCTGGGCCATGGTGGTGCATGCCTTTAGTCCTAGCACTCTGGAGCCAGAGGCAGGAGGCTCTCTGAGTTTGAGGACATCATGGTCTACAGAAAGAGTCCTAGGACAGCCAGGGCTACACAGAGAAACCCTGTCACACACACACACACACACACACACACACACACACACACACACACACAAAACCCCTCAGTGGTTCATACCTATCTAGAATTTTAGCACCTTGGAGACAGACAGGAGAAGATACTTGAAAGTGTTATGGCACCCTGGGCCAAGAGGGAGACCCTGTGCAAAAAAGCGGAAACAACAGACTAGGGCTGTGGCTCAGCTGGTAGAGTTGTAGCTTAACGTGTGTGAAGCTTTGGGTTCAATCCCTGATAGCCCATGAGCTGAGTGTGATGGCACATACCTGCATTCCTGGGAGGCATGTGTCTGGGCGGTGGGGGAGGAAAATAGAGAACTTGAGAGTACATAATGATTAGGAGGGGCTGGAGAGATGGCTCAGTGGTTAAGAGCACTGACTGCTCTTCCAGAGGTCCTGAGTTCAATTCCCCATATGGTGCGTTTGATGCCTGCTTCTGGTGTGTCTGAAGACAGTTACAGTGTATAAAAGAAAAAAAAAAAGAATGGGAGGCTAGCTTGGGTTATATGAGTCTGTCTTAAAAAAAAATAAATGTCAGAAGAGCGCTCAGTAACAGTGTAATGTAAAACTGACGTACAATGTGCATATGTGTGTGTGTGGATTATGAAATGTTCTTATCATCAGGGATGCACTCACCTAGTGTTTGTGAGGTGGCCTCTAGTACCACACACACGTATGCACATAGACACACATGCACACACACTCGTGCAAACACACTCACGCACATCCACACATACATGCATAGACATGCACACACACACACTAGTCTGTGTTAAAACCTGTGTGTGACTTCTCTTGTGCCTGTGCATTAATTTTGCTCACTTATCTGTTCTCTCCCACTCAGGGCTGGAACCAAGTTTTGTTTCTACAGCTCCACTGACTTTAATCTTGGGAATTTTTTAAAGGAAAACCTAGTAGTGATCTTTGGGACAGAATCTCCAAATGACTTAAGATACTCAGGCCTCACTTGCTCCAGCTAAGCACAGGGCATGATGTTATGGTTTAATTTCAGCAACATCCTAACTGAAACAATTCTGATTTTTAAAATTTCATACTCCTCCAAGTACAGCACAAAATGTACCAGACCAGAGGGTTCCACCCACTTGCCCCAGGCTGGAGAAGTGAAATCTTTCCCCACCCATTTGTTCCTAACTGTAATGTTGCTTGGCAACTTCTGCAGACTCACACTCTGGGTACTGTTAACTAAGAGACAAAAAAAAAAAAAAAAATTAACAGTAGGGAAGAATTTAGCTAGCAGGAGGGAGAACAATTTGTTTATCTTCCTTAGACCAACGACTTAGCAGCGAATAAAAGCCTTGAATGTCGCTACTGACTCATTCACCTTCCTTGTCAGCAAAATAGGATTCTAGTTGAGATAGGAGACACCCTCTCCAGTACTTTAAATACACAACAGCACAAGAATCTGTCC
The DNA here is from genome assembly GCF_004785775.1 of Grammomys surdaster. NCBI lineage: Eukaryota > Metazoa > Chordata > Mammalia > Rodentia > Muridae > Grammomys > Grammomys surdaster. Next base: position 3,219,312 of record NW_021604629.1, on the reverse strand, counting down.
CTGTTCTCATTAACATAAGCTCTACCCTCCAGACAAAGTTCTTCAGAACTAAGAAACTAAGAATTATCATTTTCTCAGTGATGTAATCAGAGGAATGTTTCATGAGACTAGAGGGGCTTTCCAAAAGCAGTCTTTTCTAGTTTGTGTTTAAGCCCTGGAGAAATAGTTAACCTCTGATAGATTTCTGGGGTTTTTATTCTGTTTTTATTCATTTTCCTCTTTTAAAGCTTCCTTGGGGCTGAGGAGATAGCTCAGCAAATTAAAGTGTTCTCAACTCAGTCTGATGACCTGAGTTCAATTCTCAGAACACACATAGTGAAAGGAAAGAACCAGAATTGTCCTGACTTCCACAAGTGCACTATGTGCACCCTCCTACATATACGCTCTAGAATCCATCAGTGCAGGGCCAGCACGATAGCTCAACTGATAAAGGTGCTTAGTACCAAACCTGATGACCTGAGTTCAATTCCTCGTACCTACTGGATGGAAGGAGGAAATTCATTCCCACAAGTTGTCCTCTGACCTCTACTCATGCACCCTGGCTTGTGCACTTCCACACACATACCAATAAATAATAATAATAATAATAATAAAAAGCTTTAATTAATGTAAAATTTTTAAAGCTTCATTAGTCAAAACTCAGAATTACAGACACAAAAGAGCTAGAGCTAGAGAGATGGCTCAGAGGTCAGAGGTCAAGAGCGCTGGCTGCTTCTCCAAATGGCCTAGCACCTCCACGGAAGCTGACAACTGGACCTCCAGTTCCTGGGGATATGACACACTCTCTGGCCTGCATGGACACCAGGCATGCATGTGGTTTACAGACATACATGCAGGCAAAACAAAACAAAATAAGACAAAAAAAACCCCACCCATACATATAAAGTAAAATAATTAAAAAAATAAACTTGGGGTTGGAGAGATGGCTCACTGGCTAAGAGCACTAGCTGCTCTTTCAGAGGTCCCGAGTTCAATTCCCAACAACCACAGAGTGGCTCACAACCATCCCTAACAGATACTGATGCCCTCTTCTGTCATGCAGGCACACATGCAAATAAATATTTATGCACTTATATGCATAAATAAATACATATTTTTAAAAATGTGCTAAATAGCTCAGCTCTCGATGTCTCTTTCTTATCATCTGTACCTTGTGTCTTCTGCCATGGCTCCCTCCACCCCTCAAGGGAACTTTCGTCACCCCAGCTCTAACTGCTACCAACTGCCACAGGGCCAAGAATCCAGACTTCAAGGCCAATCCTAGAGCTCCTGGGTGACTTCTCAGGTAACAGGAGATTTCCTCACTTGTCACTGCCCTCCACACTCTCTGCTGAGTGTGGTTAGCAGCTCATAGTGCGATGACATCAATCCTTCTGAGGCTATTCAACAGATGAAATGTGACACTAGCAATTATCCTTTGCAAGAGACATTCCATACGTGCTATGTGTGCTTTGACTAGAGCAGTGTTGTTTGAGAACAATGACTTAAAGTCACTCAAATATAGCACCCGACTCCTGATGTCCTCCCACCACGAGTTACTTAATATTCACAGGCAGCTGAGTTGTGACAACCAGTTGAGAGCAGAAGGAGCATGCATATAATGTGAACGGGGAAGTCTGAGGAGAAAGGGGAAGCTTGGAGTTTAATACAAAGTCATCTTTCTTGTCATATCTAGGTAGTTTGTAGGGACTATTAACACAATGATGTCCACTTAGTCTGTCTAATGTTTGAATAAGGTAGGTCAAAGGCAGATATCAGTGTATCCTTTAGATATAAACATATTACTTATATGGATTCTATACAAAAGGTTTCAGGATCTAAGATTCTCCTTCAGTAATTTCTTAGGGTCTGACAGCAGGAGAGAGACCACATGAAAGTATTACAGGGGTGACTGTGCATAAACAAAACCTTGAACGTAGAGGCCAGAGAGATGACTCCGTGGATAAAGACACTTGTCCCACGACCCTAATGGGCTGGGTCTCAGCCCAAGAACCAGATTAAAGTGGAAAGAAGACTGACTCTACAGAATTGTTGTTTGATCTATACACACCCACACACTCACACAAACACACACACAGTCTTAGGGTTTCCATTGCTGTGAAGAGACACCATGACTAAGGCAACTCTTAGAAGGGACAGCATTCAGCCTGGTCTACAGAGTGAGTTCCAGGACAGCCAGGGCTACGCAGAGAAACCCTGTTTTGAAAAACCAAAAAAAAAAGAAGAAGAAGAAGAAGAAGAAGAAGAGACAACATTGGGTCTGGCGGTCTGGCTTCTAGTTTCAGAGGTTCAGTTCATTATTACCATGGCAGGAAGCATGGCAGTATCCAGAAAGCTGGAGAAGGAGCTAAGAGTTCTGCATCTCTGCATCTTGATCAGAAGGCAGCCAGGAGAGGGCTATCTTCAGCCAGTTAGGAGACAGGACTCTGCTGTGGGAAGATGTGGCATTCAGCAGCAGCTGTAGCCAGATCAGCCTTGGTAAGTAGAAGTCCATGTTGTTGAGCCCAAGCATAACCCCCATCTCTGTCACCATGCCCATGTGCCCACTGGGCAATGAAAGGGGTGAGTGGGAAAGAAGTTGACTGTCCACAGAACAGGTCATCTTATCCACTTGATTATTGAACTCCTCCTTGGCTGAAGTCACCTTTGGATGAGTATTTACATGGGACACAAATATTGTCATACCCTTTGTCCGTTTGGAGAGATCTATCCACATACTTCTTCCCTACATGTCTCACCAATTTTCCAAATGTAAGTCCCAGACCATCCAGCCAATGCATTGGTTACAGCCCATGAGTCAGTGAACAGTCATACATCTGGACATTTCTTCTTGCAAATAAACTGTGATATCCTACGTACTGCCCAAAGTTCTGCCCACTGTGAAGTTTTCCCTTCATCAGTATCTTTCAGGTTGTCCCAGAAAGGGGTTATAATGTTGTAGCTGTCCACTTCTGGTTAGTGCCTGCATAAAATGCAGAACCATCAGTAAACCAAGTCCTAGCCTTCTCTTCCTCAGTTAACCAATCATAGGTAACACCCCATAAGGCTACAGGGGCATGCTTGGCAGCAGATGACATTGTAACAGTGGAAAACATAGGCTTTTGGGCAACTTCTTCATGTAACTTGCTTATGTCTTCAGGACCTGCTCAGGCCTGATCACAAATATACCACTTCCATTGGGTAATAGACTGCTGCTGTGCATGTCCTACTTTATGACCTGGTGGGTCTGATAACACCCAGCTCATGATGAGCAGTTCAGGTCGCATGATAACTTGGTGTCATATTGTCAAACGTTCAGTTTCCACTAAGGCCCAATAGCGGGCCAAGAGCAGTTTTTCAAAGGGAGAGTAGTTGTCTGTTGATGATGGTAGACCATTGATCCAAAATCCCAAAGGTCTTTTGTGTGATTCATCTATAGGGGTCGAAACAGTATCTCTATCTGCCACTGACACCTCAAGTACTACCATCAAGTCTGCTGGATCATACGGTCCAAGTGGTAAAGCAGTCTAGACCTGTTGAAGAGCCTTCTCCTGTTTGAGGTCCCACACAAAGCTAGCAGCTTTCCGAGTCACTTAGTAAATGGGCCTGAATAACACACCCAAGTGAGGAATGTCTCCAGAATCAGAATAGACACACTAAATATTATGCTTCTTTCTTGGTGGTGGGAGGGGCCAGGCACAGTAACTTATCTTTCACCTTAGAAAGAATATCTCTGTGTGCCCCACACTTCGGGGGGGTTGCAGGGGGTCTACCGGGACTTAGGGGAATGAGCAATGAACTGAGGTGGAACACACAGTTGTTGAGTAAAGGCCAAAAGACTGACGATCTCCAGCCTATTCTAACTCTGTCTAACTGTACCAAAGGCTAGAAGCTGATGGCTTCTGGAAACTTAACACTCTCTTGCTATTCAGTGGCTAAAAACTGCTAGCTTTTGGTGATCACCACATGCCATTTAGGAGTGGAGAATTAGGTAAAGGATTTCCTACTAGAGCTCCTTTCTCTGGCAGCCAGGAGCCACAAACTGGCCGGTGAGAGGCTCAGCGCTCATTAACTGTGATCCAAGGAGGAAGGAAAGAAGTCACCCACTCAACAGCACACACCAGATGAAGGAGAAAATGGCTACATACTCTTTTTTGTTACTTTCAGCTTCTTATAGCCTTTAGACAAAAATCTCTCTATGTACGAAAGAATTACCTCATAGATAAGATGTTACAAAGAAAGGAAAAGAATTAAAATACTTGCTGGGCAGTGGTGGTGCAACCCTCTAATCCCAGTACTTGGGAAGCAGAGGCAGGTGGATTTCTGAGTTCGAGGCCAGCCTGGTCTACAGAGTGAGTTCCAGGACAGCCAGGACTACACAGAGAAACCCTGTCTCAAAAAAAAAAAAAAGAAAAGAAAAGAAAAAAAAAAAGAAAAAAAGAATTAAAATACTTTACATAGTAGGCAAATATGTACAAACACACAGGTTCATACACACACACACACACACATAACCACCTGTTTGATCTACTCCACAAGTGTTCATGCATACCTAACCACATATACATACATATACATACATATACATACACATACATATACATTATACACATGCACATACATATACATACACACACACATTTGGTGGATGGTGCTGAGCCCCAAATGCCACATACACACATTTGGATGAATGAACAGGACAGACCCACACACACACACAACCTCAAACCACCACCTTATTTCTTTTTTTTGTGGGACATAAAACCACGCTAGAAAGTTTGATAAGGGAGAGCAGGTCGAGACCCGGAGACAGGGTGGGCACACACCTGAGGCTTAGGCGACTACCAGCTCCCTCAAACTCCTGACACGGAACACATGCTGTGCTTCTCACATAAAAGAAACGTGTCCTGTGGTCACATAGGCTCAAAACAGAGTTCTCCACCATGCTAGTGAGGTATCTAGAGGCCTAAAGGGCTTAACCAATAAGCTTCCCTTCCTAGACATTAGACATTCCTCCCTGCAAAAGGTATGTAATCTCAGGTTCACGCTGAGAAGGGGGATATGGTTTTATGCATCCATTTTCTGCCATGACAATAAACTGTTTAGAACCATGGACTGTCTCTTTTCACCAAGATCCACCATGGGGAACCATGAAGAAAAACAGAGCCACAGCCAAATCTCCCGTAGAAGGCCTCTCTGCACTCCCAGCCACAACTACCACCAAGCCTGCATGCAATGATCCACGCAGGGGCAAGCCAGAGCTCCCCTTCCCCCTGTGCCTCCCACCCCTGACCGAGCCCCAGCCTTCAGGCCCGACTCTGTTCTCTGCTCTTCCATGACTCCCGGCGGTGCCTGGATGTCCAAGAGTTAGATGACCCCACATCCAAGGCTAGTTGCAGACCCAGGGACCCCAGAACCAGCTCTAGCTTTCCCACACCTAAGACTGTGTGCTCTTGGAGCTTCCTGACAGCTGAGCACAGGCCTGGGCGTAACTACCCATGTTCTGCCCACCCAAGTGGCCGTGCCCTATGGCAGGGCAGACAGGGACCTACATTTTCTCTGGCGTTTTTATAGACAAAAGTTCTTAGAAAATTACCTCATATATAAAATGTTACACAAAAGGAGAATTTCATAAAGGTATTATTCACAAGTTCAAAGCAATGTTTTGTACTGTAAGCTCATTGTAAGTTCAAAGCAACAGTTTTACACAGCCTTGACTTAAATAGTGCACACCTGTGGCTTCATCCTTGGACCGTAATGTTCTTCCTTGAACACAAATTTGTCCCAAGCCTATCTTTCTTTTTAGTGTAATTACGAAAAACTCATAGTATTTCTTTTTTGTTTGTTTGTTTGTTTTTTGTTTTTTCGAGACAGGGTTTCTCTGTGTAGCCCTGGCTGTCCTGGAACTCACTCTGTAGACCAGGCTGGCCTTGAACTCAGAAATCCGGCTGCCTTTGCCTCCCAAGTGCTGGGATTAAAGGCGTGCGCCACCACTGCCCGGCTATAGTATTTCTTTTTATGCAGCCATTACTTTTTATGAGGAGTGGGCACATTCTATTGTTAGAACAATATAAAATAGATAATTCTTTTTTTTTAAAGATGTATTTATTATATTTATATGAGTACACTGTCGTTGTCTTCAGACACACCAGAAGAGGACATCAGACTCCATTGCAGATGGTTGTGAGCCACCATGTGGTTGCTGGAAATTGAACTCAGGATCTCTGGAAGAGCAGTCAGTGCTCTTAACCACTGAGCCATCTCTCCAGTCCCAAAATAAATAATTCTTAAAAAAAAAAGTTTATTTTAAAAATTATCTTAAATCAGAATTCTATAAAATCATTAATCTATCCAAACAACATTAATTTATAAAAGTTCATCTTAATCTTTATCTATAAGACATTTGCCCAATAGGATGAGCTGATGCCCAGGAATTGTTAGACTATGTAATAGTGATAGGAGAGGCATAACAATAGCAAGAAGCAGTCCTAGAATGAAGTCTCTTGGGGCTTGCCTCTCTCTCTCTCTCTCTCTCTCTCTCTCTCTCTCTCTCTCTCTCCCTCTCTCTCTCTTTAAATTTATTTTATTTATATGAGTACACTATAGCTGTCTTCAGACACACCAGACGAGAGCATCGGATCCCATTACAGATGGCTGTGAGCCACCATGTGGCTGCTGAGAATGGAACTCAGGACCTCTAGAAGTCAGGAAGACCTCAGTGTACACTGAGCCACCTCTCCAGCTCAGGGGCATTGCCTCTCATAGTCACCTGTCACAGACCACACAAAAAATGGTGGGCAATCGCTAGTGTTAGCCTTTCCTAGATGGCTCCTGACACCATGCCACAGGACTTCTAAGAAATTCACTGAGATAGACCTCCCTTGAATTTTGATTGGATTTATTTCCCATCCTCTGATTTGAATGTTACTAATGAGTCCAAAGTGGTTGCTACCTCCTGCTCACTTGATCAAATCAGCTTTATGTCTCAATATAGTTTATTGATGTGATATTTTGTGGGAGAGACAGAGGATCAAAATCCTTACTAAGTTATGACACAGGGCAAGAGAATTAATATATCCTTGAGGCAAACTGTAAAGGTATTCTGCTGGCCTTGCCAACTGAAAGCAAATTGCTTCAGTTGTCCTTAGGGACAGGTACTGAGAAAAAGCCATATGCTACATCAATAGCTGTATATCATGTACCAGGAGATGTGTTAATCTGCTCAAGTAAGAAAACTACATCTGGCCAGGCAGTGGTGGCACACACCTTTAATCCCAGCACTTGGGAGGCAGAGGCAGGCGGATCTCTGAGTTCGAGGCCAGCCTGGTCTACAGAGTGAGTTCCAGGACAGCCAGGGCTACACAGAGAAACCCTGTCTCAAAAGAACCTAAAAAAAAAAAAAAGAAAGAAGGAAAGAAAGAAAGAAGGAAGGAAGGAAGGAAGGAAGGAAGGAAGGAAGGAAAGAAAGAAAGAAAGAAAGAAAGAGAGAAAGAAAGAGAGAAAAGAAAAGAAAACTACATCTGGCCGGGCAGTGGTGGCACACGCCTTTAATCCCAGCACTTGGGAGGCAGAGGCAGGTGGATTTTTGAGTTTGAGGCCAGGCTGGTCTACAGAGTGAGTTCTAGGACAGCCTGGGCTATACAGAGAAACCCTGTCTTGGGGTGGGGGTTTCGGGGGAGGAATTAGAAAACTACATCTGGTATAACAGCTGCAATCAGAGTTACTACCTGATTTAGTTTTTTTTTTTTTAAGATTTATTTATTTATTATTTCTGAATACACTGTAGCTCTCTTCAGACACACCAGAAGAGGGCATCAGATCCCGTTACAGATGGTTGTGAGCCACCATGTGGTTCCTGGGAATTGAACTCACGACCTCTGGAAGAGCAGTCAGTGCTCTTAACCGCTGAGCCATCTCTCCAGGCCTCGATTGAGTTATTGATAATCAACTGTTATTCTCCATGATCTATCTGTCTTCTGCACTCACTGGCTAGATAGGAGAGTTACCGGGAGATGTGGTGTGAACTACCATCCCTGCATCTTTTAAATCTTTGATAGTGTCACTAATGTCTGCATTTCCTCCAGGAATGTGATACTGGTTTTGATTCACCATTTTATTTGGCAGAGGCAACTCTAAAGGTTTCCATTTAGCCTTTCCAACTGTAATAGCCCTTACTCTGAAGGTCAGGGAGCCAATGTGAGAATTTTGCCAATTTCTAAATATATCTATCCCGATTATACGTACCTGGCTTCCATAAGCCCCTACTTTAACTGGAGGGTCACAATGCTTCTTGGGATCTCCTGGGGGATCAGCATCAAGTCAAAACCAGTATCCAATAGACCCTGAAAAGTCTGATTATTTCCTTTCCCCCAGTGTGCACTTACCCTTGTAAAAGGCCATAAGTTCCTCTGGGGAAGAACTGGAGAAAGGCTAACAGCAAAACTTCTAGGTGTCTCATCAGGTTCCTTCCTCAGGGGAAGCTGGCAACCCCTTCCTTCAAGTGGTTCTGGGTCTGCAAACTGGCTCAAGTCTGGAAATTGATTCACTGGCCGAGATTTATCTTCTACTATAATCCGATGTAGCCTTTCTTTCATTTCTTTGAGAATTCTTCTTATACAGATCAATCAGAAATACAGTAGGCTTTTTTTTAAATCTATTTCATACCTGGAAACATTATGATTGATTGATTGCTCAGTCCTATGAGGCAGAGTGTTTCAGCCAGTCTTCTGTATAAGCTGGAATCCTGAAGAAGTAGGCCCCAGTGGATGTGCTGGCAAGCAGCCTAAGAAGAGTGAGTCTTCCTTCCTCCACTGTCTTTATATAGGCCTCCAGAAGAAGGCATGACCCAGATTAAAGGTGTGTACCACTACACCTGAGCCTAAGGTGTTCTTTACTTGAAACTTACTCTCCAAGGCTGACCTTGGATTCAGAGATCTGCTTGCCTCTGTCTCCTTGCCTGGGCCTAAACTTTCCATGCCTCAATATCTGGATAAAAAGTCTGTGTCTTCTAACTTCAAGATCATTCCAGGTATAGTCAAGTTAACAACTGAGACTAGCTTCACACACACCATGGTGTATACAACCTCCAAACTGCTTTACTTTCACTAGTCTTTTGAACTTATTACAACCAGCTGGAGAGATGGCTTAGTGGTTAAGAGCACTGATTGCTCTTCCAGAGGTCCTGAGTTCAATTCCTAGCAACCACATGATGGCTTACAACCATCTATAATGAGATCTGATTCTCTAATCTGGTATGTCTTAAGAGAGCTACAATCCTGAGTTCAATTTCCAGCAAGCACATGGTAGCTTACAACCATCTGTAATGGGATCTGAAGACAGCTACAGTGTACTCATATAAAATTAAATTAAATTAAATTTTAAAAAGACAGCTACAGAGTTCTCATATACATAAAATAAATAAAATATCTTTTAAAAAGACATTTACCTAAAAAGAAATTATTACAGCAAGAGTCTAATTTCTTTGTCTCCTTTTTCTTTCTCACACATATCATGCATATACCCAACAGTAATAAATTAAAAACAAAGTATCAGCCGGGCAGCGGTGTCGCAGGCCTTTAATCCCAGCACTTAGGAGGCAGAGGCAGGTGGATTTCTGAGTTCGAGGCCAGCCTGGTCTACAGAGTGAGTTCCAGGACAGCCAGGGCTACACAGAGAAGCCCTGTCTTGAAAAACAAACAAACAAACAAACAAAAACAAAAATCCAAACAAACAAAAAACAAAGTATCAGGATGGTTTCCAACAAATAATGATACATCTTAGGATCTTGGAAAAATAAGAAAATACATGATTGTGTCAGCAGTTAAGAGTTCTTCCAGAGGACTTGGTCCAGTTCCAGGGACCCACATGGCAACTTACAAAGTTCCAGGGGATCTGATGCTGTCTTCTGACCTCCACTACTACAAGGCACACATGATGCACAGTCATACATAAACACTCATAAAATTAAAATAAAGGCAAAATAAGGTGTGGAGAGGGTTGTGTGGGAGGGGAGGGTGACTGCACACAACATGGATTTTGACAGTAACCTAGCATATTAGTGGAAGGAAGCTTCCATCCCAGTTATCCCTTCAGCTCTCAGTGGAGTAAGGCCCCAGTCTAGGGAGACTTGACAATCTCCAGCCATCAGACAGGAAGCTCTTTCTCAAGAGAAAATGCAGATGGCCCCCACCCCAGTCCCAGTCACATCTTTGCAACATAAAACAAGTTCACAAGCAGCAAATTTCAAACTTGCAGTTCTATGAAGCGCCAAACCAAAACAACACTTGTATTTCCTATTTGCTTTCTGTGGTCATTTCAGGGTTCCTCTGTGTATTCCTGGCTGTCCTAGAACTCAATCTGTAGACCAGGCTGGCCTCGAATTTACAGAGATCCAACTGGCTCTGCCTCTGAAGTCCTAGAATTAAAGGCGGGCACTAACATCACCCAACTTAATTTTTATTTTTATTGCAACACTAGGGATGAGACCCAAAGTCCTGTACATACTAGGCAAATGCTCTACACTTCTAATCTCATAATAGCAACTTTGTAACCACCCCCCCCCCCACTTCTTGAGCTTTGAATGTATCATGCAGGGGAGAGTGTGTGGTTGGTGTGTGTACAAAGTTCAGGATTCAATCCTCATTACCCGGCTCTTCACAGGTCTGCTTTCTTTTTTTTTTTTTTTTTTTGGTTTTTCGAGACAGGGTTTCTCTGTATAGCCCGGGCTGTCCTGGAACTCACTCTGTAGACCAGGCTGGCCTCAAACTCAGAAATCCGCCTGCCTCTGCCTCCCGAGTGCTGGGATTAAAGGCGTGCGCCACCACCGCCCGGCACAGGTCTGCTTTCTTATTTTTAAGTAAAAAGATCACAGAAATGTCCTAAACAAAGAATCCTGAGTCCCAAACAGAAGATCAGTCAACAGAAAAGCAGATAATTGAGTAATTGCCTGTTCCTAGGGTTTGTGACACAATACGGGAAATGATCTGGGTGACCACCAGGAGCAATGAGGACAACTCCTGTTGTCTGGTCACAGTGTAATGAATTAAGCAGGCTTTGTTGAAGTTGGAGCCGTCCATAAGATGTGGTGACTTCTTCTGTGAGTCAGAAACCTTGCCTGGGGTGTGGGGGCAGGAAGGCTGCCTCCCCGCCTCCCCTTCCAACCATGCTGGTTTCTAGCAGCAACTGAACCGTGTTTGGCTTTTGTTGTGGGGCCTGATGTCTCATTGGTGAATCAGTTTTAAAGTTCTGTAAAGGGCCCTGCTTCACCTCAGATAGGATCAAGATGAACTCATCCTGCAGCTGGCTAGGTAAAGAGAAGCCAGCTCTGTGACATGATTGGGCAGTTGGAAGTCTAGATGCATACACAGGGAAAACAAAGGCCACTTTCCAAGTGCAACAACCAAGTCCCCTTCTGACTGTGTGTCATGTTTAGACAACATGCTTAGCCTACCAACTCCAGGCTGCCTTGACACAGGCCAGCACAGGAGACACATCCCACATGATACAGGAAGTGTTGCTTTGGAGGAGCTGAGAGGGCAGAAAACATTCTAGGGTGTTTAGCTACAGGAAAAGCTGTCCTTGGATGCGCTCCATATGTGTGCTATGGCATGATGCTCCCACACATACAAAAAAAAAGTAAATTTAGTATTAAAATGTTTTATTGAAAAATAGTTTATTATATATATGTACATACACACACACACACACACATATATATATATATACATACATATATATATATATATATATATGTATATATATATGCTTATTTGTTTTCAAGACAGGGTTATACTGTGTAGCTATACTGTGTACTGACTGTCCTGGAAATCCCTCTGTAGACCAGGATAACCTCAAACTCACAGGAATCTACCTGCCTCTGCCTCCCAAGTACTGGGATCAAAGGCATGTGCCACCACTGCCACCACTACCATCACCTGGTATAATTTGTTAAAAAGTGTTTTTTTAAAGACTGTTTTAGTGATTTCCGAGATAATGTATTTTTTGACCCAGAGCCCTTATAGAAACATTTCTGCAGATTTGCAAAATACAAATAGTACATATGAAAGTGTGTCTATTGCTGTCTTATTAGATCCTTTAGTAAATCCATACTAAGATTCATCTACAGGCCAGACAGCCTTTGGATACTGGGGACACTGAAGGGATACACTACAAAGTCCTTTTGAGTCACTTTTTTTTTTTTTTTTTGAGAGAAAGGTTTGTGAGAGGGTCTGCCTATTTAACCCAGGCTGGCCTCTTGCCTTAGTCTTCTGAGTACTGGGATTACAGGTGTATAGCTCAAGGCATCTGACTCCAGCTTCTGCCTCTGCTAACAGCATTTCCTGCTGTCTCCTTTAAGAACTGTGTGATAACATGCACCCACCCAGAAAGCCCAGCACTGCCTCTCTGTCTCCCAGTTACATCTTCAAAGGCTCTTTTGCCATATAAAAGAAAAATAAAACCTCTGGGAGTTACGATCTGACCACATTGAGAGCATACCTCTAGTCATACCTCAGGGCAGCATTTCCTGGCTTTCTGGAACCACCAGTCTAGGAGCAACTCGCACAGTCCTGCAGGAGCAGCAGGCAGCCTGGCTCACATAGCTTATGTGCACAGTTCTCTCTTAGGCTGTTTCCAAACTGCAACCATTATCCTTGACATGACGATTTTTCCACTCATGAAGGTATATCCATAGGACACATAAGTAGGAACACAGTTCAGTCAAGGGCATGTGTACTCAAAATCCGTTTCCGTGTGTGTGTGTGTGTGTGTGTGTGTGTGTTTGTGTGTGTGTGTGTGTGTGTGTATGTTTCACAAAACAGAGTTTCTCTGTGTAGCTTTGGCTGTCCATGAACTCTCCCTGTAGACCAAGCTAGCTTTGAACTCACAGAGATCCACCTGTCTCTGACTCCCAAGTGCTGGGATTAAAGTCTTGCACCACCACTGGCCATTCTTATATTTTGGTAATGGCTGTATCTAATTTTTTGGTGCAGGAGATTGAACCCAGGCTACTGTGCATGCCAAACCAAGAGCTCTGCCATCAAACTGTATCCCTAGCCTCACTGAATGTAAGTTATTTTGTTTTCAGACAGGCCTCCCTTATAGGTCAGGTCAATCTCCAACTTGCTCTGCAGCTGAGGGCTGACTTTGAACTTGATTTTCCTACCTTCCATATCTGGCTTATACTATGCAGAGAATCAACCCCAGGACTTCCTGCAAGACAGGACCACACTGCCACTCACTCACACCTGGCACTGTTGAGTTCTCTCATTCAAATGTTTTAATTTTTTTTTATTTTGTATGTTTACGTATGCGTGTTTGTGTGTATGTGTGTGTGTGTGTGCGTGTGTGTGCGTGTGGGGATCAGAGGAGGTAAGTGACTATACCCAGTAAGCCATCCCACTGGCCTTCATCTCTCTCAGACCTATTTTCATATGCCGAAACACACATTTCTTGCCAAATTTGATAGGCCACACCTGTAATTCTAGCAGTCAGAAGCTGAACTGCAGGAGTGAGTGCTGCAAGTTCAACACTAGCTTGGTCTAGTAACTCCAGCCCAGCCCAGGCTACAGTGTAAGAGTCTGTCTCTAAAAAACAAAACAAACAAGCAAAACAAAACAAGAACAAACAAAACCTCACAAGGGCTAGAGAGATAGCTTAACAGATAAGACCACTGACTGTTCTTCCAGAGGACATTAGTTTGGTTCCAAGCACATGGCAGATGACAACCATCTGTAACCACTTCCAGAGAGCTGACAACTTCTTCTGGCTGCTGTAGGCCCAAGACACATACAGGGTATACAGAGATACATGAGGCAGAACACTGAGATACATAAGAGAATGTTAAATAAACCCCCGAACAAAAACACCAAAAATACAAACAAAAACCGCACCATTTTTATTTATTTTCTATTATTTATTGGCCTCTCATGCAAAAGACTCTTATTTAATAACCTAGTCAACTGGGGCAATGTATGAGGCTGGAGAGAAGGCTCAGTGGTTATAGAGTGCATGTTCCTCCTGCAGGGGCCTGAGTTCCTAGCTCCTGGCTCACAAACATCTGCAGAGCCAGCTCTAAGGTGTCTAACACCCTCTTCTGGCCTCCACAAGCACCAGCACACACAGGACGTTTAGTCGCCCAGACAAACACACACGTACATGATGTTAAAAATAAATCTGTAGGCCGGGCAGTGGTGGCGCACGCCATTAATCCCAGCACTTGGGAGGCAGAGGCAGGTGGATTTCTGAGTTCGAGGCCAGCCTGGTCTACAGAGTGAGTTCCAGGACAGCCAGGGCTATACAGAGAAACCCTGTCTCAAAAATAATAATAATAACAATGGGCTTCAATAATAGCAGGAAGAATTAATTCTTTTGGGGGTTCTGCCAGGATAACCTTAGCCACACTGTAGCAAACTGGAGTCCAGGAGAGGTGATCAAGGCAAAGTTCATCCTGAGGAACGAGGCCATAGCCTACTTACAGAACCCAGGGCAAGACAGCAAAGGAGACATACATTCTAACGATTCTTGTCTGAGAACATGGAATAGAGAAGGACATAGAAGCACGTGTCTGTGATCCATGAACTCAAGAAGCTGAGGCAGGAGGATCAAAAATTGGAGGCAGCTGGGGATATCCAGCAAGACCGTGACTTATAAGCTCTTGAGAGGATGCCAGAATGAGACTAAGATGGCTAAGATGGCAGGTGATGGGGCTTTTGCAGGAAGCTTTTTAATAAATGTACTCGGTCTTCATGTCATTATTTCAGAGCAAGGATAGGCATAGAAAAGGCCTGTACTTTTACAGACACTCAATGCTCTTGGCTTGTCTGTGCACACTCATGGACAAGGGCACCAGCACACACATATACCACACACACATAAAAAAAAAAAAGAATTATTTTAAAAGCACAAGCAGAAAAAAAATAAAATAAAATAAATTTTAAAAAAAAGCACAAGCATGTCTTTAATCCCACCTCTTGGAGGCAGAGGCAGGCAAATTTCTGTGAGTTCAAAGCCAGCCTGATCTACATAGCCAGCATAAACATATCCATGTCTATATACAGAGACACTGTCTAAAAAAAAAAGCAATAAAAACCATTGACTCCTGTTGTTGCAACAGAATAATACAGAGTCAGACATTGTAACAAACACTTATAATCTTAGTGCTTGAAGGCAAGCAGGAGGATAGATGCCAGCCTTAGCTACAGGAGGCTATTTTTAAAAAATTATTGAGCACAGCCTGGTTTATACAATGAGCTTCAGGCCAGCAAGGGCTATATAGTGAGACACTGTTTTTTTTTTTTTTTTTAAAATGTCTCAGTGTTAGAGACTAGGATGTCCAATTGCCTGCTAAAGATCTCACCTCTTTTACTTTAAAACAAACAAACAAAACCAGAAAAGAAAATCAAAACATGGCCCTCTTACTCTGTAGACCAGGCTGGCCTCAAAGTCATTAGCTATCTTCCCGCCTCGGCTTCCTGAGTGCTGGGATAACAGGAATGAGCTGTTATTGCCCATTTATCCCTTTGTTTTATCAGACTAGTTTTCCAAAAATGATTTTTTTTTTAAATTGTGTATAGGTGCACCCAAAGTGCGAGCGCCGGGTGGGGGTGGGGATGAGTGGGTGTTGGGAAGCCCTGGAGCTGGAGTCTGTGAGCCACCTGAAGTGAGTGGTAGGAACCGAACTCAGGTCCGGTAAAAGAGCAGCCAGTGTTCTTAACCGTGGAACAGTATCTCCAGTCCCTAGACTCAGTGCTTGAACCTTCAGAGGGCAGAAGGGAATTTTCTTTGGCTCTTACAAAGGTTAGACAGACTCTGTCCCTGCCACTACCAAGCCCAAAAATGCGGTGTCCAGCAGAAGTGGGGCTGTTGAGACTGGCTGCGCTTCACAGTGCCTCCTGCTTCACAAGAGCCAAGCCCATCTATTCAGGGAGAAAAGTCCTTTTTCGGCTGCTGCTACACCTTTCTGATTAAAGAACAACACAGAAGCAGTTTCAGGACTTTAGAAAAGCCTCTAGGAAGAGGGAAACCTGTCTGAGCAGTTTCACTGGGTGAGCTGTTACCTCTGGCTTCCAAGGGCCCTAAGGGCACAAAAGCTCTTTGCGTGGAGCAAGTTTCCTATTTTAAAAGATAGGCAATCCCCCAGGGCATCAAGATTTTAACTCGTTCTTTTTCTCTTAGAAACTTTAGGGTTTCTGTGGCAGGTTGAGGGTCTGAGGCAGCACACAGAAGAAATGTACTTAATCCCCGGCTGGAGAGATGGCTCAGGGGAAGAAGGAATCCTGCTTTTGCCGAGAACCTGAGTTGGAGTCCCAGCACTCACATTAGATAGCTAACAACTGCCTGTGTAATTCCCGTAATTCCCGCTCCGAGGGATCTGACACATCTCTCTCCTAGGATGTATCTCCTAGGATTCGTGTATGCACATACCGTACACAAACAAGTTTTTTAAAGAAAACATTATACACACTATACACACACACACACACACACACACACACTCTGGAACTCACTCTGTAGACCATACTAGCTTTGAACTTGGAGGTCTGCCTAGCTCTGTCTCCCAAGTGCTGGGATTAAAGGCATGTGCCACTCTGACTTTCCCCTTTCATTCTCCTTTCTCCTCACTACTCCCTCCCTGATTTGGCAGCATTTAGTGGTGCACCTACTCCACCCCTACTGCCCCCTCACAACTCATGTGACTGGTTTTAGTTTATCAACTCTGGCCTGACCAATTGGGTTTGGCCCCAGAGCAAACTGTGCTTCATGTCCATGGGTAGGTTCGTGTTAGGAGCCGCGTCCGCCATTGCAACATGGTGCCAGTTTCCTGCTTCCTGGTTCTTCTTGCGAGCCTTGCTTGAATGTGCGCCTGCGCAAGGCTCGAAAACCAGTATGCTAATTTGGCGATATCATAAGAGCCAATGAGTGTGTGGCACGTCTCCTAAAGCTCTATATAAGCCACAGGGTTTTGGGGCTTGGCGTCCCTCGCCTCACTACCATCTAAGAGAGCTGTAACAATAAAACTGCTGTCAGAAGAATCCTGAGCGTGGTGTTCTCCTTATCGAGGCGGCGCCCCGCAAGTGGTGCCGGAAACCCGGGGACGAAGCCGAACGTCTCAGTGTTTTATCCAGTTTCGAGGGAACCTGTTGGCTCAACAGAACTGATGGCTCAAGAAGTCTAGATGCTTTTCTGCAAGGTATGGTGGATCCTGTCTATTTTGTTATTGCTATCCCCGTTTGGGCCGTGGTAGTTCTTGTGCTCTGCTTCTGTTTTAACTGCCATACACAAGGAAAGGAGTGTACTTGCCCTCCGTGTATTCAGGAGCTGTAAGTCACAGGTAGATAACTGTGCAAGTTCGTTCCCTCTAAGCAGTATGTATGGGTAACCACCAAATGAAGCCGCTTCTCTCAGAGATGCAGGCGTTGCTGCGCGAGCGCGGTTTAAAGGTTCCCTAGAAAGTGTTGTGTAATTTTCTGCGAGATGTGGATTGGGTAGCTCCCTGGTTCGTTTCCACGGGGTCCTTGTCAAAGGGCTCCTGGGACAAGCTCAGCGGCGACTTGATTAATGAAAAGGAGAAGGGAAAGTTAAGACCAGGCACATGGCCGCTGTACAAAATGGTTAGAGCCTGTATAGGGGATGCAAAATGCCAAGATAAGGTAAGAGAGGGACAAAGAGCTTTAGCAGAACACCAGGATAGCCTATCAGAAGCAGAAAAGGAAAAGAGTGCTAAGAATAGAACGAAGAAAAAGGAAAAGAAAAAGGAGGAAATTAAAAAAGAAGTAGCTACAAAAAAAGGAACATAAAACACAGAAAGAGCCTAAGAAAAAACTATATCCTGTGTTAACTGAGTTTCAGAATTTAAGAATTAATGACTCCGCCTCTGAGGAGACATCCTCGGGGGACGAAGAAGATACAGAGGATACCGACACCTCATCCTCTGATAGTGTGTTAGATCTTGAGGAACAGGCAGAGTTAGATAAAGAAGCAGCTCATTATGAGTCTGAAAGATACGGGCTGGATTTGCCTTATGCACCTGGGTATGCCCCATCTGCCCCACCATTGGAGGAAGTAGTTAGAGTTAAAAAGAAAAAACCAAAAGAGAGACAGGAAAGACTGCCGTCCAATTCTCTTATTACAGCTAAGGAGAGAAAAAAGATAAGAGTAGCCTTTCCTGTATGGGAAGATGCTAACCAAACCAGGCAAGATTCACAGCTAGATTTAAAACGATTAAAAGCGCTAGCCGAATCAGTACAGACTTATGGAATCAATGCCTCTTTTACTCAGGCATTAATAGAAAGACTTGTGGTCAGTGCCATGACACCAGATGACTGGTATAATACTGTTAAGGCTTGCCTGACTATGGGACAGTATCTAGATTGGAAATCTATTTTCCAAGAGCTTTGTGCTTCACAGGCAAGACAAAATTTAGCTCAGGGGCATCCACAATGGAACTTTGACATGCTTACAGGGCAGGGACAATGGGCTATCAATCAAACGGCCTACCCTGTAGAAGTATATGAGCAAATTAATAAGGCAGCTGTAAAAGCATGGAAAAGTCTCCCTAACAAAGGACAGGTTTCAGGAAACTTGACAAGAATTATTCAAGGAAACAATGAGCCGTTCTCAGACTATGTGGCAAGGATGATGGAGGCGGCAGGAAGGATTTTTGGAGATCCTGAGACGGCCATGCCTCTCATAGAACAACTAATTTTTGAACAATGTACTAGAGAATGCAGAAATGCTATTACACCTTGGAAAGGAAAAGGACTAAATGCATGGATGAAGGCTTGTAGAGAAATAGGAGGACCTCTATCTAATGCCGGATTGGCAGCTGCTGTTTTAGCGGCTCAGAGGGCCTCTAATGTTAAATGTTTCAGGTGTGGAAAACTGGGACACATACAAAGACAATGTAGAGCACCTGGCACTACTAATAACAATCGTCCAAAGGTGCCTGGAATGTGTCCTGGGTGTAGTGGAGGAAAACATTGGGCAGATGAATTTGGATCGGTTGAAGACGACAGAGGATGTGCAATTTCTCCTCTGCCAAAAAACGGGCAATGGGGCCCACATGTATTTATTTCATTAGATTTAGATAAACGCCCCACCTTAGAGTTGAAAATTCAAGGAAGGCTTTTCACAGGCCTCCTAGACACAGGAGCAGATACTACCATTATCTCTACCAATTGGTGGCCAAAGAACTGGCCTGTTAATAGCTCTTCACAAACCTTACAAGGTCTTGGATATGAGTCTGCTCCTGATGTTAGTGCAAGAGTATTGCACTGGGAAGATTCCGAAGGCAGACGAGGGACAGTTGTTCCTTATGTCTTGCCACTTCCAGTTAATTTATGGGGAAGAGATATCCTTAAACAATTGGAATTTAGGCTCACTAATGATTATTCTACACAGAGTCAAAAAATGATGAAAGAAATGGGGTGTGTCCCTGGAAAAGGATTGGGGAAGGCTTTACAAGGCAGGATCAGCCCTGTTTCTATTACAGAAAAACAAGACAGGAAAGGGCTGGGTTTTTTCCTAGGGGCCATTGAGGGTGCATTGCCTATACCTTGGTTGTCAGAGGAACCTGTATGGGTTCCTCAATGGCCGTTAACCTCTGAAAAACTAGCAGCTGCAAAAGCTCTAGTTAAAGAGCAACTAAAACTAGGACATCTGGAGAGTTCTCAGTCACCATGGAATACGCCTATATTTGTGATTAAGAAAAAATCAGGTAAATGGAGGTTATTACATGATCTTAGAGCTATTAATAATCAGATGCAATTATTAGGATCAATTCAAAAGGGTCTGCCACTGCTGACAGCCTTGCCTAGACATTGGGAGATTATAATAGTAGATATTAAAGATTGTTTTTTCTCTATACCTTTACATCCCAAGGACAAAATTAGGTTTGCTTTCACTCTCCCAAGTATTAATCATGAGGAACCAGACCACCGATATCAATGGAAGGTCCTGCCACAAGGCATGGCCAATAGTCCCACTATGTGTCAAATATATGTCTCTTCTGCTATTGAACCAGTTAGAAAACAGTTTCCTAAGGTTAGAATTTGTCATTTTATGGATGATATACTCTTGTGTACTAATAACAAAGAAGTTTTACACCAAGCGTTTTCTCTGTTAGTTTCTACCTTAAAACAGATAGGACTATCTATAGCACCTGAAAAGGTTCAGGAAGGAGAGATAGGAAATTTCTTGGGAGCGATAATTACTCCTGAGTATATTAAACCACAGAAGGTTACTATTAGAAGAGATAAATTAAAAACATTAAATGATTTTCAAAAGTTACTAGGGGATATCAATTGGATTCGTCCCTATTTGAAATTAACTACAACTGAACTTCAACCCTTATTTAAAATACTTGAGGGAGATTCTAACATTACTTCATTGAGAACTTTGACCCCTGAATCGTCTAAAGTATTGGATAAAATAGAGATGGCCATACAACATGCTCAACTAGATAGACTTAACCCCGAATTATTTTTCCAGTTATGTATTCTTCCCTCCCCTCAACAACCAACTGCAGTACTGTGGCAAGAGGGACCCTTGCTATGGATTCACCCACATAGCTCTCCTGGAAAGACTTTAGGCTATTATCCTGCCTTAGTTGCAGAATTGGCTTTAAAGGGGCTTCAACTGTCCGTGATGCATTTTGGACAATATCCTAATACAATTGTATGTCCTTATACTATGTATCAAATTCAAGTTTTATGTGCATCTCAAGATGCTTGGGCAATTTTAAAATGCTCATTCCCTGGAAATATTGATAATCATTATCCTAAACATCCCTTGTTACAATTTACTCTTTCTAACTCATATTTCCCAAAGTTACTAAGACACATCATATTCATCAAGCATTGGATATTTATACCGATGGTTCTAAGACAGGCATTGGTTGTTATGTGGTTAATAATGTCCCTACTCGAATTCAGTTTGATTATACATCTCCCCAATTAGTAGAATGTGCTATTGTAGCGATAGTGTTGCAAAGATTTTCAGAGCCTGTAAACATAATTTCAGATTCGCATTATGTTGTAGGAGCTGTTAAACAATTAGAAGTGGCTGATTTTATCCACCCTAAAAGCATAGTTGCTGAGATATTTAAAGATATTCAACACCATATTCGCAATAGGTGTCACCCATTTTTTATTCAACACATGAGAGCACATTCATTGCTTCCTGGACCAATGTCTCAGGCTAATGCTATTGCTGATAAAGCCACTAAAAACCTATTTTGGGCAAGCTCGCCATTAGAAGGCGCAGTTGAATTCCATAAACTCTATCATGTACCAGCTAATACCCTAAGATTAAAGTTTCATTTAACTCGTGCAGAAGCGCGAGATATTGTTCTGAAATGTACCTCCTGTGCAGAATTCAGACCCTCTCCATCTATAGGAGTTAATCCCAGAGGTCTACAACCCCTTCATATCTGGCAAATGGATGTTACACATTGCAATGCCTTTGGAAAACAAAAATTTATTCATGTATCTGTGGATACATGCTCTGGCATCATTCATGCCACTCCCCTTGCGGGAGAGAAGGTGTCACATGTTATTACTCACTGTCTTGAAGCCTGGGCTGCTTGGGGCAAGCCCCTTCAGCTGAAGACTGATAATGCACCAGCCTATACTTCTAAAACTTTTCAACAGTTTTGTCTGAGGCTTGGTGTCCGTCATATAACTGGCTTGCCATATAATCCTCAGGCACAAGGGATTGTGGAACGTGCCAATGGCACGTTGAAAACTTATTTACAAAAACAAAAGGGAGGAATAGGCCCCAACATGGGACCTAAGACATCTATCTCCCTAGCCCTATTTACCTTAAATTTTTTAAATCTGGATTCTGATGGACAATCTGCTGCTGACAGACATGTGGCTCCAAGTCCTCAAAAAGAATATGTTAAATGGAAAGATGTCTTAACTAACCAATGGAAGGGCCCAGATCCAGTTTTAGTGAGATCCAGGGGAGCTATCTGTTTTTCCACAGGATCAAGAAAATCCAATCTGGATACCAAGCAGACTGACCAGAACTGTGATTGAGGACTCACCGACCCCTGAAGAAAATGCTAAAGATCCTGCTGATGATCTGCCTGCTTGAGAGAGCGATAAGTATACCATTGTGGGCTGTGGTAAGATCATGGCCAGTTTCCATCCCAGTACATTCCCACTCTAAAGTACTGCCAATGTTTACATCATCGAGCTGTCAGCTGGAGGCACCATGTGCCATACCTTTAAACAAAGAGACTGTCAAGTATAATGCATCAAAATTTAGATTAAATGATACCTTGTGTTTCACCATAACAAACAGGGCAGAGACCCCATGCATTGTACTTCGCAATGCTACATTGGGACACTGGATTGATCCACTTGGAGATTCCCAAATAGGCACTGGTGTCTTGCTCGAGGTACTCAATAACATAGTGGCAGGACAATCTGAGGCCAGTGGATATACATCTAACAAAAAACAGTCCCCTGTGAATATCACTACATTATTGCTAAAAAGTAAGGTAACCATACTTGAACGATCATATTGGCAAACCAATAATGCCACTAATGTCAGAGTGTGGCCATGGTGCCCTCCAGATCAGTCATTTCCACCAGTGTTTACGCACTGCCAATCTAAAAGGATGCCTAAGGTAGAAGTATCTCGAGGGTTCACCTTATCGCCGCCTCTAAAAAGGATGGCTATGACAGGAAATAAAACAGGGAATGTAAACGAATGGCCATTTTATCAATGGGTGTTGACAAATTTAGCAGGGGCTGCTACCAGTTTATCAGCCTTTGCAACTCTAGGTGAGTCACAACATGACATTTGGAATGTATCAGCAACCAGAACTAATACTACACCAGTGATATTGAATGATATTAAATATAATAACTTGTTGGCAAATTATTCAGCCAAAAGGGCAGCAGTTTGTGTTTCGGCTCCCTTCTTTTTTATTTTAGCAGAATTTAAAAATAAAAGCAGCATATTAGATTGTGCGAATGTCACCTGCCAGTTGACAGAATGCTGGAATGGGTCCGCATCTTTAGCACTGCTGGTGCGGGTTCCGACCTTTGTCCCTATACCGGTGGATGCCGATCCCGATAAATTTCCAATAATCTCCTTAATTAGAGAAAAGAGAGATTTTGGCATCACGGCGGCCATTGTGACGGCCGTTGCAATGTCGGCTGCTGCAGCGGTGACTGTGGATATTGCCCTAGCCAATCAAGTTCAAGCAGCAGAAACAATAAATAATATAGTGAATGCCTCGGCAGATGCTATGGTAAAACAGCATAAAATGAATAGCCATTTGATTTCTGGGATACTGCTTGCTAATCAGCGAATAGATCTGTTACAAAGCAAAATGGAAGAAATTGCTGATATTCTTCAAGTAAGCTGTGTAAGTCATACTAAACACATGTGTATCACACCCTTGAAATATAACAATGAGTCTTTTACAGAAAGTACTAAATTATCTAATTTTTTACAAGGAAATTGGTCACAACAGGCTGAGGAGCTACAGGAAGAACTCCTGCTCACGATTGCTGTTTTGAATGGGACCAGAATAAACCCGATTGATGTTGAAGACTTCACTTCCTGGCTCACGTCCGCCTTCTCCTTTTTTAAGGAGTGGGTGGGGGTGGGAATGTTAGGCTGTATGATCTTTGGGGGAGTGCTGATCACACTCTGGTTGCTCTGCAAATTTAAAAAACAACATCGTAGAGATAAAGTACTTAATCACTCAAGCACTGCTTGCCTTAGAGCAGGGAACATCCCCTCAAGCTTGGTTGAATATGCTTAAACAATGAGACACTATCATTCAATGGGATACCCTGAGGGCTCGTGCTCCCATTGCACCAGGAACCCTGAGTGGTAATCCTCCACACTTCCCAGGGCTCGGGTTCCCATTGCACGGGAGATAAGTGTGGAGGGTCTCACAACTGTTTAACTGCCTTGAACGCCTTACTGCTAGAACAGTGGGCTTGATCGGCGAAATAACAGTTGGAAAATTGTTGCAGCAATTTAATAAAAAAGGGGCAGATGTTAGGAGTTGCGTCCGCCATTGCAACATGGTGCCAGTTTCCTGCTTCCTGGTTCTTCTTGCGAGCCTTGCTTGAATGTGTGCCTGCGCAAGGCTCGAAAACCAGTATGCTAATTTGGCGATATCATAAGAGCCAATGAGTGTGTGGCACGTCTCCTAAAGCTCTATATAAGCCACAGGGTTTTGGGGCTTGGCGTCCCTCACCTCACTACCATCTAAGAGAGCTGTAACACTACCATCTAAAAGAGCTGTAACAATAAAACTGCTGTCAGAAGAATCCTGAGTGTGGCGTTCTCCTTATCGGCGAGGCGGCGCCCTGCAGGTTCGGGATAGCCTCAAGTCTCAGGAGTCACTCCAGGTTAGAGCATACCTCCATCGAAGTCAGTGTGGTAAAATTGGGTCTCTACTAGCAACAGGAGAGTTCCCTTGCTCTGTAGAGGAGACCCGTGGTGGTGGATGTTCCACCTTCAGTGGGGCCTGGTCCTCTTACCCTTCTAACTTATTCCCAGGGTATACTCTGAAACAGTGGTCACAATTTGATTCTCAAAAGTAAATTTATGCCGGCCAGTGGTGGCGCACGCCTTTAATCCCAACACTTGGGAGGCAGAGGCAGGCAGATTTCTGAGTTCAAGAGTTCGAGGCTAGCCTGGTCTACAGAGTGAGTTCCAAGACAACCAGGGCTACACAGAGAAACCCTGTCTCGAAAAAGCCAAAAAAAAAGAAAGAAAAAAAATTACTTATTTTACATGTATGAATCTCCATGTGTACCAGAGTAGTGCCCAAGGAGGCCAGAAGAGGGCATCATGTCCAGTAGAACTGGACTTACAGATAGTTAACAGCCACTATGTGGGAGCTGGGAGCTGAACCCTTGTCCTCTGGAAGAGCAGTGTTCTTAACTACTGAACCATCTCTCCAGCGCCCATATAGCTAGACTTGATAGCCTTGTCACAGACCCTCGCCCGTGAGCAAGATGTCATGTACAGCTTCCTTACATAGACAGTCCCTTTGACACTAGTCTTCTTTAAACTCAGCCCCGAAGAGCGTCCTTCCTCTGTGCACACTCAAGGCCCTGGTCAGTCTCTGGCTTCTCTGTTACTAGTCACCCCTCTGCTGCTACCTCCCCGCTTCCAACTCTCCCTTCTCCCTTTCCTTCCTTTGTGCCTATGGGGCTTTCCCCCTCCAAACTCTCATGCACACTCATACATGTGCTTAGGAGCTCCATACCAGGCATCAAGGAAGTGATGAAAGTGGTGCCTCTGTCCCTCAGAGAATGTCCTTCCCCTTCTCAAGGTGGCTAATGGGGACTTTGACATGTCTAACCTGTCCCAAATCCAAATGTGTGCCACTCTCTTGTCCAGCCTAAACTACTAGATACATCAAACTCTATTTCCCTTGGTCCTCCAGGAAAAAATAGACTTAGTATCTCCCCTCGTTCTTGGAAAACAAATGCCTTTGTATCTCATACTGAAACTACAAGGTTAACAGAAAGGTTCTTGGCTGTTTCCTTTGCCTTTGTTCTTAATAGACAGCTCCTTATCCAGGGTCACTTGGTGTCTTCCCCACATCTGGTAGGACTGTCCTATAACACTTTGTAATTCTTAGGAGACAAAAAGATGTGCAAGAGAACCTCTAACAGATCCAAGCAGAATAAAGTATGCCTGAGACCTACCACAGACCAAACTTTATAGCTTAATATTAACAGGCAATTTAAGTTTGCTACATCCTGTCACAACTGTAATTTAGATTCAACTCTTTTAGAAAATTGGTAAATGTGTTATGTTGCTTTATGATAGGACTTAAGGAAAAAGGAACCAGTACGAAAGAAAAGTGTGGGCTGGAGAGATAGCTCAGTGGTTAAGAGCATTGTCTGCTCTTTCAGAGGTCCTGAGTTCAATTCCTAGCAACCACATGGTGGCTCACAACCACCTGTAATGGGATCTGATGCCCTCTTCTGGTGTGTCTGAAAACAATGACAATGTATTCACATACATAAAATAAATAAATCTTTAAAAAAAAAAAGCCTCTGGTTCAGCTCCCAGCAACAGTATGGTGCCTCAAAACCTTTTGTTCCTCTACCAAACCCAGTGTCATCTCCTGGCACCAGGCATATGTGCTCTTACCCACTGAGCCATCTCTAGAGTCCCACACTTAGTGTTCATTGGCAGCAATTGAAAGAGAATACAATCATTTTGAACCTTTTCCCTAAGCCCAGTCTCCAGGGAAGCTCCTTAAATGAACCCTAGACTGAGGCCTTGTAAAATCCACATGGTATTGTTACAGGTTTGTCTACATTACCTTTGGCATCTATGCCTGCCTCCCTCCACTGAGGACCTCTGGCGACTCTACAATAGACACTCCTTCACCTCTCTGACCCTACAGCCCTATCGTGTTGGAGGAGAGGGATCCTCCCTTCCTCCAACAATCCTATTCAGCACTGACCTAGCTCTACAAGATGACCTTTGTCCTCTGCAGAAATGTGACCTTGCTAATCTGTGTGGGGAGTGTGGGTGACACTCTGTAGTGATGGGAATAAGCTAAGTGCTAAGCTAATTTCAACAAGACTGCTTGGCCTCTGCTCAAGTTACCCTTTGCTGCCTCCAACCAGGATCAAAAGGAGTTACTCTTTAACAAGGCCTGGCTGCAGTCTGTCCTAGGGCTTCCTGACACTACTGCAGAAGAAGCCAGTCTTTAATGAGCAGGCTCAGAGTATCAGGAGTTTGACCCATCATGACCTCTGCTGCAATGCACAATAAACCTGTCCCACAGAAGAAACAATTCACACTGTAAAACTCATTTATCAGCAAAATAATGAGATACTGCCTAGTCATCCACGTCTGAAGGAAGTAAACAACTCTGAGCCCCAGGACATAGAAACACTGCCTGACTGACCACACGGACATCAACCCCTCCCAGCCAAAAGAAAGAAAAGCTGTTTGTAAGAACTTCAGAAGGTGGTGTGGAGAGATGGCTCAGTGATCAGTACATTCTAGAAGACCCGAGTTCAGTTCCTAACACTCACCAGGAGACCCACAAATCCAGCTGCCGGGGATCCAAGTTCTCCAAGGGCAAACATTATAGTCATGTGCACAAACTCACACTCAGGTACATGCATACATGTAACTTTCATTTTCTCTGTGTAATACCCCTGGCTGTCCTGGACTTGCTTTGTATCCCCCTGGTCCTCTGAGCCTTGTGGAAATCACATGGAACACCAACTGTAGGCAGCTGTTCCTTCCCTCTTTGTAAATTAACTAATTAGGGGAGAGATGGCTCAGCAAGAACACTGACTGCTCTTTGGGAGAACCTAGGTTCAATTCCCAGCACCCACATGGTGGCTCACAACCACGTTTGTAACTCCAGTTAAAGAAAAATGCCATCTTCTGGCCTCCATGGGCACTAGGTACACATACAGTACACAGACATACGTGCAGTCAAAACACCCTTAAAAAACAATCACAAAATTGTGTTCATGTGTATATGTTTGTGTCTGTGCATTTGGATGATTGAGGTTGGGTTATCCAGATTCACGGTAAGCAAGCACTTTTACCCTCTGGGCTGTTGATTTCCTGGGTTTGCCACGGGTTTTGTTGGGGGGCCTCGGCCCTGCCTGGATCTTACCACACAGGCATCGGGCTGCCATTTGCTGACTTGCACTCCTGTTTTCCTCATGTACCTTTGGAGGATTTATTTTTGGGAGAACTCCTTTCTGCTGCTTCTGACACACAGCAGCTGGAGTACACCTTGAAGGAGCTTGCTACTTTGCTAGGAGACACTAGATGGATTGGGAACAAAGGACAGCAACCTATGCCCCATTTTCTCTGGGTATAAGAAGGAAGACTTCTTTATTAAGCTCTGGATAACAGGACTCATCAGAACTGTCCAGCTCAGCATTGTTCAGTGCAGCTGGCAGGGGGCCTGGGATGGAGTGAAGTACCCTGGAATCTGACTCTAGGTGGATATAAAGGCTGGAGAGGCCTGCAGTTTAGGTTTCCCTGCTGGAAAGCAGAAGCTTATGGGTGCCTGCAGCAGTGGTTCTGCCAGAGAGCCACCTGTCTCTGCCTCCCACATGTTGAAATCAATGACCTGAGCCACCACTGCCCAGATAAAATAAATCTTTTTTTTTTGTTGTTTTTTTTTGTTTTTTTCGAGACAGGGTTTCTCTGTGTAGCTCTGGCTGTCCTGGAACTTACTCTGTAGACCAGGCTGGCCTCGAACTCAGAAATCCACCTGCCTCTGCCTCCCAAGTGCTGGGATTAAAGGCATGTGCCACCACTGCCCAGCAAAATAAATTGTTTAAAAAGCCTTTCGATTCTTGCCATTAGCAAACAGAACCTATCAAACAAGTCATCCTGACAACGTCTGCTTGAAGGACTTATCATTCCAGGATACTGAGATACAGTATAAAACTGAGATACAGTATATTGGACACGGAGGCAAGACACCCTGGCTGTCCAATCTTGGCCTGCCTTGCCTTCTAAAACTGCCGAGCCTGGGTAAGTTGGAGACAATAAATCTTAAATTTTCACAAGACTGTTAAATACACAGAAATATATGGAGCAGTGCCTGTTCTGTGTCTATATAGGATATACTCTTGGCCTGTGTGTACACGGTTATGCTGTTACATCGTGGATCCCTGTGCAACAATCCCCAAACACCAGAACAATTTAATGAAACAAACAAAAAGTATTGTTTTAAAAACTGCTGTATTCAAAGTCAATAATAAACTTTAAGGTAAATAAGCTTTAAAACAAAAGCTTAGGAGCAAAAATAAATAATTTACACAACTCACTAACCCAGTTTCTTGGAGTAAATCCATTCTCGGCCACAGAATGATAAGCCCAGGCCAGACCTGTGGGAAACTCTCATAGTTGATTATCATAAAAAACAGTAGCAAAAAAATCAGAAGGCTGAATAGAATCTTTAACAACCCAAACAATGGATATACTTTGTTTTTGAGAAAGTATTTACTCTGTAGCTCAGATTGGCCTGGAATTCACCACATAGTCCAGGCCAGTCTCAAATTTATGTACTCCTCCTGCCTCAGGTCTTTAATGCTGGGATTACAGGCACATGCTACCATTCCCAGCTTCAAACACTGGATTTAATGTTTTAATTTAAAATAACCAAACTTTGTAATTTTATACATAATCCAATGTAATGCTAAAATAATCAGCATTTTATCTTGAAGAAGTGTTATATAACAGGGATGGGACACTATAAATGAAGTCTTGAAATACAAATAAAAATGGGCATGTAGTAGGACAAAAAATCCAGACATGAACTGGAGGGAGATCTGAAGGCTTGCATCCTTTATTTTCTGTGATGGCTTTGGAGTTATGATTGTTTCACATGTAGAACCTTCAGCACATTAGATAAAGCCGTTTTTTTCACAGTAAGTTAAAAGCTCATCTTGACTGTGTTAAGACTTCGCTGGTCTTACGGGTGGATTTCACAAGAGTAACATGAAGAACTGCTGCAGGGCCTTCATTTCATTCTTCCTTGTACACAATGAATCACGCTGGGAACTTATTCCAGGGGCTATGTACACAAAAGTGTCAAGAAGAAAATGTTCTCTACTCTTGCATAAAACTGTGTCCAGTGCTTCAGGAATGGGACTTCTGCTCTGCTGGGCCGGGCTTCAGGAATTCTGCCGCCAGAGATGAAAGGCTCCTTCCTCCTCTTTTATTGCCCTGTGGTTCTGAGCATTAATCATCCAACCCTGGCGTCTCTCCTTGTTGGATCCTAGATGCTATTCTGATAGCTTCTTCCAGAGATGGCTGCTCTCCAAGCTAAAACCAGAAACACACATCAATCATTAATAATCCAAAGTCCGAACCTGGATAATGCCAGAGAATTGTTAAATGGTAGACTTGCAATTGCTCTCTGTAATTCTGATGCTTGGGTTGCTGAAATATTACTGTTAACTTAATCATTAATAACATAAAATCAAAACTTGTACATATGAGATCAGTGGAGCATATGAAAGTTCTTCAAATGCTAAGTCACCACAGGCAATGGAGTGATTCCTCAGCAGCTAAGTTCTACACCCAAGAACTAAAGAAAACTAACCAATGGCTAGAGTTTTCCTGTTTATCAAGTAAACAAAATGAGATACCATTTCCCCTCTACAGAGGGTATCTGCATCTAGCATGTGGGATTTTATATTCTCTACTGGGAACTAGGATCTTTCTAGGTTTTCTAACATGTTTCATTTTTAGTGAGGCGATGTGGGCACTCTGTTTACAGAAGGTTCTCCTCTAAGGAGTAGCTCCCTTGTGCTTTATAGAAACCTGTCTCATTAGACTCCATCTTGACAGTGAAGATGGCTGGCTGGGTACATAAAAAGACACATGTCTAACAATTTTTTCTCTTGCTATAAATTTTCTAAGAATATGCAAAGCAAAGGTGGTAAGGAACAATGTTAGTTTATGTTTTGAGTAAGGTCTCATGTAGCTTAGGCAAATGACCTTCAACTTCTGGTCTTTCTGCCTTCACTTCCTGAGTGTTCAGATTACAGGCCTAAGCCACCAGGCCTGGCTTCTATGGCGCTGGGGATAGAGCCCAGGGCCTGCTAAACAAGCACTCTACCAGCTGAGCTACACTCCCAGCCCAGGTTGGTGGTTTATTTTGCTTGTCTGAAGAAGAGACTCTACATAGCCCTGGCTGTCCTGGAATTCACTGAGATCACCCTGCCTCTGCATCCTGAGTGCTGGGGTTAACGTGCACGCCACCACTGCCCAGCTTCTGGTCTTGTGAGATCAACTCCATCACCCTGCCTCTGCATCCTGAGTGCTGGGGTTAATGTGCACGCCACCACTGCCCAGCTTCTGGTCTTGTGAGATCAACTCCATCACCCTGCCTCTGCATCCTGAGTGCTGGGGTTAACGTGCACGCCACCACTGCCCAGCTTCTGGTCTTGTGAGATCAACTCCGTTAGAGTGATTGTCTTACATTTACTATGTCATGTTAGGCACCTCCATGATTGTGCACATGGTATAAACACAGAACAGTTACATGTAACACCCAGAGTTGCCAGCACTGCTGCTGCTCACTGAGTCTGTACTCACCTGAACTGCAATCTGGGTGCCATTGGATGTTGCCACTAAGGTCAGAGGTCTGGTTTCTGTAGTTACTAAATGATGGCTATGTTGTTGGTGTCCTATTTCTGAAGAGGCTGTATGGAATGCTGCCAGGTCTTGAGCTACAATTGCAACCTTAAATGAAGCAAAATGAACAAAACACACATGAATAATTATATCTATAACTGAAAGAGGTTAAAGTCCATTTTGTGTTGGGGACCAGAGATGTGTAGACACTGCTAGAAAAGGGCACATGCCCCGTCTAGGCTACACTCTCATTTGAGGAAGTGAAGGCTCAGAGAGAAGGGACTTAACTACAATCATGAAGCACACCAATGGCAAAGCAGTTACAAGATACTGGAATATGGATCTGCTATGTCTAACTCTAGAGAGATGAGGCCTCGCTAGGTTCTGTTACCCAAAGTAGATGCTGAGGAAGTTACAAAGGCCAACTAATGCACTCCACAGATGCCTATCAACCTATCTTCTTGCATCTAACTGGAGAGCCTGGAAGGACCAGGGACATTACAGATGAACGGCAATGTCTCCTTAGATACAGTTCCCATCTTGGACCCATGGATCTCAGTAGTATCTCCTGAAGCCTGTAACCCGATAGGTTAACCCAGCCACAATTACACTTTAAAATTCTATTATTTTTATTTTACATGTATGGGCGATTTGCCTGCATGTGTGTCTGTGTACTATTTTTGTACCAGGTGGTGAAGCAGGCCAGAAGAGGGCATCAAAAGCCCTGGAATTAGAGTTACAGATAGTTATTAGTTGCCATGTGGTTGCTGGGATTTGAACCAGGTCCCCTAGAACAACAGCCAGTGTTCTTAACCACTGAGCCATTTCTCCAGCCCTTTTTTAGAGGTGGTTTTGTTTATTTGCTTGTTTGGTTTTTAAACAAGGTCTCACTGTGCAACCCTAGCTGGCCTGGAAATTGCTCTGTACACCAGGCTAGTCTCAAACTCAACAGATCTGCTTGTCTCTACCTCCCAAGTGCTGGGACTAAAGGCATGCACCTGTATGCCTAGCTGTATGCGTGTGCTTTAAATTTATTTTTAATATGTTTGTGTTTGTGGAAGTATATGTATGTATGTGTGGCCCTTGGAGGCCAGCTGGATTTTTAGGCAGTTCTAAGTTGCTTAATGTATGTGCTGGGAACTGAACTTGGGAATCTGGAGGAGCAGCAAGCACTCTCAACCACTAAGCTGCTTCTCCAATTCCTCACTTCATCTACTGTTAACTTTATGGTGCTGATGTAACTATAACTCCTATTTATAGATGGAGAAAAAAAGGCTAAAGAAGTTATAAAACTGGAGGTCAGCCTGAAGTTCACATGTCTAAATAAGAATGGATAGCCCAGCTTCTGAGCAAGTTTTGCCATTGATGATTGTGTTGACTAACAGTGAACAAAAGCAATTACCTGCTGTCCTTCTGTGCCCTCAGCGGTGACCATGGCAACAGAGTGTGTTCCTGCTGAGGAGATGACTGCATCGTGAGTAGGGACTGTGATGGGTGTGCCATCCTGTGTTACCATGGTGATGGTGTTGCCAATGGCCTGCATGTCGGCTTGAGATATGTTGACCTGCAAATACAGTGCATTTTACAAACCAGTCAATATTTCCTGTCACATTTGGCAGTCTTAACTAAGGACAGAGCCTGATCCTCACAGAAGCCTCCTCTGTGGGAGAAAATCAACTTTGCAATGGAATATAATCTTTCATTCATCAGACAAGTCTATGTCTGGTTGGCTTTTGTATTTGTGTTTTAGACAGGGTCTTTCTGTTTCCCATATTGGCTTGGAATAGTACAGTAATCCTCCTGCCTCAGTTTCCTGCTTACTGAGATTACAGCTGTCAACCTCTACTCCCCCACTTCTGCCATAGTCTCATATCTTCATAAGTCTTGGGCCTAACTCTTCCTTCTCTAGCCATCTCTAGCTTGACACCTTGCACTCTGCTCAAATTTCTGTTCCCCATGTTCCAGATTTTCTGTGTGTACTTCACCTTGCAACTTCTTTACAAACTTTTAAATCCTATTGTCTATCATTCTATCTTGTCAAATCTGCATCTGACACACCAACCACTACTGTCTCAAAATATCAAAAACCTGAGGGGCAGGGGAGTGGGATGAGAATTCCAAGCTAGCCTGAGCTACATGAAACTCTGTTTTAGGTCTACAGAGTGAGTTCTAGGACAGCCAGGGCTATACAGAGAAACCCTGTCTCGAAAAACCAGGAAAAAAAGAAGAAAAGAAAAGAAA
Source organism: Grammomys surdaster (assembly GCF_004785775.1). NCBI lineage: Eukaryota > Metazoa > Chordata > Mammalia > Rodentia > Muridae > Grammomys > Grammomys surdaster. Next base: position 3,185,964 of record NW_021604629.1, on the reverse strand, counting down.
AAGAAACTCTGTTTTAAAAAGACAAGTCATGAAAAGAAAGAAAGGTAGAGTATGGTAGCATATACCTGTAACCTCAGACATTGGGAAGTGAGGCAGGAGGATTTCTGTAAGTTCAAGTCCTGGTCTATACAGAAGTCTAGGCCAGGATGGTTTGTGTAAAAGTCATCAAACCAAACCAAATCCCAATATAAAATAAAACTCAAAAAGTATACTGACTCTAGGAGGCAAGCTCTAATACAGATGGGCAGGAAGAAGGTTTCGAATGGAAGACAGAACACAGGAGGGAGAGATACCCCCATAGCCCATCTGCCTCTTTTTCCCCTTTTTACCAAACTAAAACAACTCTAGCAAATGCTTAAAAATTACATCGAAGCCGAGTTCTTTTAGGTTATTGGTACCTACAAAACAATACCACATTTAGCTCTCAGAGAATACCTATTCTACTACTCTTCCTCAGAGAAAATCAAGATTCTTACTGAATCAACCCAACTCTATGAAGCCATCTAAACACTGATGGTTTCTGGTAAGGAAAACTGCTCTGGTATGCAAATTTTGTAGGCATTCCTTAACTTACTTCCCAGGATGATGTCATCATGTCCTTATCACCTCAGTCTAGGCTCTTCAGATTTCTCATCCTCACTCCTGGATTTAATCAGCTGCCAAGTCCCAGCCCTCCCCTGTGCTATGTTTCACCTAGACCCATTACCTCTGCTTGTTTGAGACAGGGTCTCGCCTGTAGGCCAGGCTGGGATGGAACTCACTGAGACTTGCTGCCTCAGGAGTGCTGCGATTAAAGTCACTCACCACCACACCTAGCAAGACCCAGTACTTTAAAAAAAATTATTTTTACTTATGTATTTGAACATTTTGTCTATATATACATGTCTATACATGAGAAGATGGTATTACATTCCATTATAGGCAGTTATCAGCCACCATGTGAGTTCTGGGAATTGAACTTAGGACTCCTGGAAGAGCAGTCAGTGCTCTTAACTACTGTACTATCTCTCCAGTCCAGACACAGTACTTTTGAAGCTCACAATCTCCTTGGGGTTCTGATCTTTGTCGCTTTACCTTTGACCCACAATCAGCTAAAGCCATTTGGATTCTATGGACATGTGGGACGGAAAACCATGCCAGAAAGTTTGGTAAGGTAGAGCAGGCTGAAACCCGGAGACTCGGTGGGCACACACCTGAGGCTTAGATGGTTCCTAGCTCCCTGTCAGATTCTCGACTTCAAACATGTTCCACGACATTCCTCTCTGCAAAATGAATTTAATCTCAGGACCACCCTGAGAAGCAGGGTATGGTTTTATACATACATTTTCTGTCATGACAATAAACTGTTTAGAACCATGGTCTGCCTCTTTTCATCAAGATCCGCTGTGGGAAGTCATGAAGAAGGCCTACACCTATAGAGTCACAGCCGAATCTCCTGCTGAAGGGCCTTCTGTGCTCCCAGCCACAACTGCACCAAGCCTGCCTCC